>NC_133178.1:63165000-63197500 GCF_049306965.1 Danio rerio
ATATTTTTTTCTTCTGGAGAAAGTCTTATTTGTTTTATTTCGGCTAGAATAAAAGCAGTTTTTAATTTCTTAAACACCATTTTAGGGACAAAATTATCAGCCCCTTTAAGCTATATTTTTTCTCGATAATCTACAGAACAAACCATCTTTATACAATAACTTGCCTAATTACCCTAACCTGCCTAATTAACCTAGTTAGGTCTTTAAATGTCACTTTAAGCTGTATAGTAGTGGCTTGAAAAATGTGTAGTAAAATATTATTTACTGTCATCATTGCAAAGATAAAATAAATCAGTTATTAGAGATGAGTTATTAAAACTATTATGTTTATAATTGTGTTGAAAAAAATCTGCTCTCCGTTAAAAAGAAATTGGGGAAAAAATAAACAAGCGATCTAATAATTCAGGGGGGCTAATAATTCTGACTTTAACTGTATACAGATCACATTTATTGTTTAGGGGTATTTCACCTTTAATTTGGGCAGGACAGGTTACAAAAAACAAGTATTAGAAGCAGAGAGCGGAAAAGGGTCAGCAAAAGACCTCGAGCTGGGAAACGAACTTCGGTCGCTGTTAACGCCATGGCGCTATATGTCAGTGCACTTAACCACTAGGCTATAGGCGCAGACATATTTATTCCTAATAATTAACATCAATTTTGTGGAGAAAAATAAACAAATAAAAATTATTAATTTAATGTGAATTTAAGGTGAAACAGCTTGAAGTAGTAAGAAAGACAAATTATTATAAAATACATTTAAAATATCTAATAAAAAACCATTAAGACTCATAATACTTTTGAAGGGGGCAAAATATTCTTTATAACATCAATTCTTCCTGACTGATTTAATATTTTGTTTTGCACAATTTAATGATCATTTTACATGCAAATAATGTAGTTTTCACATCACATAAAATAAAAGAATAAAGAATTAAGCGGATGAAAATAAATGAATGATATAAGACAAAAAAGCCTCTAAAATTTCTTCTAAAATGAGTGCTTTTCTCACATGTGTAGACTCAGTATTTTCACATTTATTGCGAAGAATAAAGTAATTTAATTGCCTTTAAATTTAAATAACTGAACATAAACACATGACATTGAGAAAAATACTAGCTTAGAAGAAAATTTCAGATGGCACTTAGAGGTTTTTACATCTGAAATCAGAATTTATGAAGAAACAAATAATAATAGTTCAGTAAAAGCCTTAATACTCGTTCTAATGTAATTTCTTCCAGACTGCTTAAGGAATGAAATGTGATCTGGACATATTCATACTTACAGTTTCCTCAAGTTCTCATCATGGATTTTTTCACAAGGACCTGAAAAATAATACGCTTTATTACAACGTGGACAGCAAAATTCAAACAAGATGTATTTTTATTTCAGAAGCTGTCCTTACCCAAGTCTGAGCGCGTGTTTGTGAACAGTTCAGCAGGACAGAAGCCGCACAGGTAATATTTGCAGACCTGAAAAAAAAAAACACCAAAAGCTTGTAAATACTAATGGATAGATAGATCATCTCACAAATTTATATTTATACACTACCAGACAAAGGTTTTGTCTTTAATCTAAGTTTTAGGAACAATAAATAATAACTTGCCTTCTAGTTGATCATTTGGTATCAGATGTGGCTTATAAGAAAGGCAAAGTCCCCTAGATTACGCTTATCTTACCAAAATAAAATATGATCATGTCTCGATTTTTAAATATTTCATTAGGACAGTAAGGTCTGACTTTGCTTAGACAAAACTCTTGTCACTGAACAGAAATAATGTGCAGTATAGAATATAAAGTCCTGCTGCAGTGGAGACAGAATGAATATTGTGTCTGACTCCCATGAGTTTGGAGGACTGCATCCATACATCTCTGCAATGACTCAGGAAACTTATTAATAGTCATGTGGAATGGCAAAGAAAGCCTTCTTCAACACTTTTGTCAGATAGTACATCTATAGATGTAATAAAAACTAATAATGAACTTTTGGTCTTTACCTTTTTGACCTCAAATGAACAAATTCCCACCAAAAAATCCAGACAGTGGGCATCTAATTGTAGTAATCAAGATGAACTATCGCTGTAATTAACTACAGCCCAGTAATAATGCAAAATAAACATTTTATTGTGGAGCAAATTTTAAATCCATTTTTATCGTCTCTTGTTATACTTAAACACTTTTTAAAGCACTTCAATTTGAATTTACAATAATAATAAATATATCACTGTTAAAACACAAAGACAACAATCAAGTCAGATTAAAAATAATTTTAAAAAAATAGCAATACCATTACAACAATATCTGGGTTTTATTTCATCTTGAAATGTGAGCAGTGCTGAACTTTTTAAATCACTATAGTTCTGTTTGTGGTTGTCAAGGACTTCGGAGTGACTGAACAAAAGAGCATAGAATCAGGTCATTCCAAGCTCTTTGACTGCCAATGCTGTGCTGTTGCTAGGCTGCTCTGTGTTCATAGTAATGCATGTTACATAGTTCCTATGGTGTTTTAGGAATCAAAAAGAGCCCATCACAGTCTTTGTGATATGATGTTTCTCGTAATAAATAATAACATAAAATCCTTATTTTAAACTAAACATATAATTTATGTAATATAATTAGTAACAAGTAAATAAAAATGCATGAAAATATATTTACTTATTGCTACATCAGCAACTTAATGGCTATTTCCTGGCAAAACAAAAAAAATATTACATGATAAAAACTAATTCGTATTACAAAAAAAATGTTACTTAGAAAAATATATGAAATATAAGTAGATAAAATTCACATAAAGATAAATTAAAAGTTAAATATGATTTTTCTGTTCAATTTTCGATAATTTTAAACATTTTCTGATGGTACCTTTTTAAAAATGACCATCAAAGTATTCTCCTTAAAAAAAAAGTTGTCCAATGGTATTAAAACTTCCACATTCCAACAAAATAGGCTTTATGGTAAGAGCAGCCTGGCACTTAATGCATGAAAAAACCCAATTCAGTATTTGTATTTGCTCCACAGTATGCTAATAATCAAATATGCAACACAGAATGTTATGCAACATATACGTTATGAAATGCAGGTATATGAAATAAATGGCAGTTTAAGTCAACTTTCAACAATTAGAAATTAGAATAACAAATACATGTGGCAGTATATTACATTAGACCAAAACAAAAATATGTGTGATTAGTTCTTAGATAATAAACATTTAAAGAACAATATGGTAAACATAACATGTTGACCCGTTTTAACGTGGTAAAAACAAGAATCTTGAACACTTAATCTATAGTTAGTTTTATATTCACACTTTTAGACTGTCTCAACAATACAATTTCAGAAAAGTATTAACTGCACTTTCTAATAAATAGTGAAATCATATTAGCAGCCAGTGACTATCAAAGTACAACATTATTTACAGTTAATTAAATAGTGCTGATGTTGTTTTGAAGTCATACTTATAGTTTCAGTATGAATATTCAAAGTACCAGGGTAAACAATATAGGGAGCTGACACTGAACGAACCAACTTTAACGTTACCTCATCTGAACGAGAGGAGGCATAGCAGAAACAATATTGTTTCAATTGAACTAATTATAATTCTTTTATATTTTATGCGGGTCTAAATGACTCAGAATAATAAAGTATTTACACGAGCTGAGTTAACGTTACTAATCACTGAACGTAACGTAGATGTAATTGTACACCTCTACAAGAGCCGAATGCTAAAAACAAACATCCAGCAAATAAACACAAACGTAAAGTTTTGATATTTAGCAATCATATGCTGTACAATAACACAGACAGTATGAACAACACTTGAAGCAGATTAACATGAGGGCGGGACAGACGCCGCAGTCGCGTGTTCATCAACGAGACTTTAGCCTAGCATGCTAACAGAACCAAAACAAACCGGAGGACTAGCTAACCAGTTATCGCTCCGCGCTATACACACATAAACAAACATACATCTATATATGTTCCTAAAGAGCTTTAGTACTCTATTGAGTCATCTGTGTGTTAGATAAATGATTCGCGGCTGCAGTTTAGCCGTCAGCTCACTTACAGACTCATCATCCCATCGGACATTACATCGCTTCTCATCCGGAGCCAAGTTCCGATCCCGGCCCATTAACTCATCCAGCAACTGGGCTGCAGAAAGCATCGTGGCTCGGCGTTATACCTGCTCCGCTACAAGATAATCGTATTATTCATTTACAGAATAACGCGTGCCGCGTCCCCGCTCTGATCCCAACAACAAAATGGCAGCTCAGCGAGCAGCGGATGTTACCCATAAGTCACCTCGAGGAGCAGCGGTGGCGAGAGTGCCGTCTGCTGTTACGGATGAAGCAGAGCTGGCCTACAGGATGGAGCAAATCCCACCAAAGAAACTTTTTTTTTATGCATTAGTAATTTAAAAATACAGCAAAAACAGATTTTGAAAGTCAACATTTGTGGATGAAGAATTTACCATTTAAAATTATAACATTAACAAAATTGTTATTTTGTTTATCACATTTTGAAAATAACAAATAATTTCTTTTGCATTCAATGTTATCAACATATTATTTTTAGCAGAATAATCAGAAAAACAGTCTTTCCAAAATAATTGCGCACTCTGACAATCAACAAATAAGTGACATCAGAATTCTTCACTGTTTTTACCAAATTAACATTCTTTCTCAATATCTAAAAATTTGGAAAGTAACACGTTGGTTGGGTATATTTTATGTAAAATCTTTAAATGAATTACTCTTCATTTGAAATGCAAAATTTGTATGGTAGCAGCCATGCTTTTCTCCAATTAACCTCCCATAATAACGAATTCCAATGTGGTGATGCATCCTTACTATGTCCTAAATCAGGGATGGGCAAACTAAAAGTAGCCTAGTGTAACTGCGCGCTGACATATAGCACTAACATGCTCACAGCGACCCAAGTTTGATTCCCAGCTCGAGGTCCTTTGCTGATCCTTCCCCTCTCTCTCTGCTCCCATTGCTGTCTGAATTCCTTTACTGTCCTGTCAGATGAAAAACCCCTAAAATAATTATATATAAAAAAGAAAGGGTGTAATTCATCACTATGTTCAATTCAACCATCCAGGTGCCCTCATCACCCAAGTCTCCAACTGAAATAGCCTTCAGTGTCCCCAGTGGCTTCTGGAATTGACATGCTCTACCCTTTAAACTACATGGGTACATTTCAGCATGAATAACCTGCTTGACATCAGAATGTCAACTATTATCTCAATGACATTTACATTTAGTCATGTAGTTTTTATTTTATTTTATTTATTTATTTATTTTTTGCTCAAAGCGACTTACAATTGAGGAGACATTCAGCCATTCAACAAAAAGCGGCAATACACACAACAAGTGCTATACAAAAGAACTGTCAGTGCTGTTTAGAGCAGTGTTTCTCAATTGGTGGGGGTGTCACACTCGAGTGTGTGGTCAAAAAAACAACAAAAGTTACATTTTTTTACTTATTTTGCTTATATCGGACTTTTATTTTGAAATGCGTGCGCGACAACCCTTCCGTTTGACATGTGAAGTTTAATTTAATTGTAGAAACAAATATGTCGAAGCGCAAGTACCACCCCGAATATGTAAAGTATGGATTTACATATACTGACTACAAAAAATAGCTCAATCCTCAGTGTGTCATATGTAGCAAGGTGCTCTCACAAGAGAGCATGAAACCTTCTAAATTAAAACGACATTTACAAACCAGACAACATGTTTTATTAACAGTTCAGTTTAGTTCATGGTAACTGAACCTTTCCTTAACCTAACCACTGTTTACAGTATTTGTCGTTTTTACTCTTTAATGTTTCTATAACTTGATACATTTTGTTAAATGACAGCAGTAAAATATTGTTTATTTGTAAGTCTTGGTGATTTTCTTATGCTTTATCCGTCACTACTTGTGTATGTTAACAAATAAATACAAATTAATTATAATTCCTAAAATTTTATTATAGTTCTTAAAAAATTGGGTCTCGGCTTGATGACCATGTAGCTAAGCTTATTAAGTGGGTCCCATGGCCAAACCAGTTGAGAACCCCTGGTTTAGAGAATTAGATGCTAGAGTAAGGTTTTGGGGTTTTTTTGACAGAGAGAGAAAAGTCTTTCTACAGGTGGCATGTCAAGCCGAATCAACTATGTTAAGCACAGTAAGCTGGGAGGACCACCTCGACTGGATGCGGAGAGTGTTGCCAAAAACAAGTGTATCAGGTGGAACTCATAGCTAGCCCCCCAAAAATGCCACGTGCATCTCTCAGAGGTGAAATATCTAAGATATCAGTTCAAACAGTGGGTTTTATCATATCTTTGAGAATTAAAAGCTGTCAAAAGCACTGTTCATCCAACGCAATCTCACGGCAATTAGTACATTTTGATTTAGTGGGTAATTCGTATGAATTCGTACGATCTAATTCGTACAATTTAGTACGATTTGCTCATCACCCAATGACGGTTGGGGTTAGGGGTGGGGTTAGGTGCCACGCCTCCTTTTTAAAATCTTACATTTTCGTATGACTGAACTCGTACAAATTCGTATACGTAAAATACTTACAAAAATCTCACAAAAATCTCACAAAAATGAGCTTACATGTATTCTTGAGACTAGCAAGCTACTACTTTTTGTTTTTGTACCAGGGATGGACAAACTTTGGGACCTGATCTGGTGACAATAGTGTTCATTTCATATTTATTATTAGTTTAAAGTACAGTAATTTACATTTATTTCATTGTAATTTATGTGGAATATATTATGAATTTAGAAACAATACATGTTTTTAAGCATTTTAAAATGGATTGTTCACCTGAAAATGAAAAACTGACCAGAAATTCTCTCCTCTCTCTTCTGCTTCACTGAGTTTTGTATGATTTGCATTTCAGAAAAGAGTTTTAAGCATGTGATATTTTATATGGTCGTGCTGTGAAAAAAAGAATAAATATTCCATATTCAACAAACAACTTCATGAAGTCCTCATAAGTCCTATAAAATAATCAGAAATTCTAAAAAAAACTTTTTAATAATAATATTAACAAATCACAGTGCATGGAATGTTGACTTCCCTAAAACATTTAACGTCAAATAGTCAAATAAGTTTCACTCAGTGAAGCATGAAAACACCTGCAGAGTTAATAAGGAAACCAGAAAGTCATCTCGAAAAACTGTGACAGTGTTAAAAATAACGAAACAATTTCTATAGGAAGTAACTTGAAGTAATGTTTCAATATTTAATATCATTAGCATAGTATTAAACAAAAACTGAAATAAAATAATAATTAATAGGTACATAAATCAATAAACTTTGAAATTAAAAAAGTAGTAAAATATGAATCAAAATAGCACTGGTTTTCTATGTATTTTACTTGAGAAGCATGAAATTAATAAAACCCACATGCACATATTCATAGCAAATGATTACTGATGACTGACTGATATTTTGTGATGTTCTCTCTGCTTTTCCTTTTAATCCAGAAGAACGAAATGGCTTTGAAATATGATTATAACTACTTTTACATCAATACAAAACATGCATTATCAGTGATTCAGTGGGATGCAGCCTCAATCTGATAACACCTCAACATTTGTTGGTTTCATGACCCTTTCAGAAATATAAGTTAAGAAAGTTTTGGTAACACTTTACAATAACAGTACATGAATAATGATGTACTAATATGTAAATAAAACACGGCCTCATTTACAAATGCGCTAATCACATATGAGTTCATGTGTGTTTAACACTTTAATTTTAGTTAAATGTACCTCGCTCTATAAGAAAGAAAACTTATTACAAGTGCAGCCTGACCAACATGAACTCATGACCTGTTTATGTATCTTTCATGACTTTACTTGAAGGGGTACACTATTATTAACTCATTCCAAACAGCTCATGATCTCTTGTGTTTAAAGGGCCATGAAACCCTCTCGTTTCAGCAGGGTGTTTTCACACCTCTACTTTGGAAAAAGTCAGAAAAGTGGGCGTGTCCAGCTCTGTTTAGGGGGAGTGTCGGAGGAACTAAAGTGGGAGGGTGTGGGAGTGTCTATTTGGGCACGCGCGAGTTTCCGTCAAAATACTCACACACAGTAGAAAGTGATGGTGTTTAACCTACATGGACATCTGTAGTGGAATTATTTGCCAAATTATTAAATGGTGGACTTTAACTGCAGTTTGGCTCTTTCATTCAGGGAATTCATTCATGCCCCTCGCAACAAACGAGATATTTGATTCGAGGAGCTGCTCTAAGCGTGTATTTTTCATGCAATGTTTGATACCGCACGGCGAATGAGAGGAAAAAAAACCTCCACATTTCCCGGAAACTTAGATGCACACGGCAGGTAGCGTCAGAAAGGCGCGTGTGTTATTTCGGTCACAAAATGCGGTTAAAAACCCTACACGAGGTTAAAGTTTGGTTGTGGTCCTAACATGTTACGGTAGTTAACTTAGTTCGATACGAACAAACTGAATAAACAAAGAGCACTGGTCGCTCACTTACCAAATCTGTAGAGACAGGACAATCACCAGCAACTAGAGCCGCGTCTTTATGAAGAGAATACTACAAGCTAATCCGGATCTCAGCGTTGGCAGATGAGAACAGCTCTCAGGTAAACAATAATCCTCCTTAGACACGTAAGTTATTGTTGTCGAGCGTCGCGTACACTGTTAATCCACACGTGAGTCTGAGCTCTCACAGAGAGAAAAAGAAAACGAAACTTAACGGCAGCAAACTATAAAAGCAACACTTCACGCTTGTTTTGCCAACACAACGTGGCGTCTCTGTCGTCTAAACACAGTAATGAATATTAATGAAGTTGCACAATAGAGCGCGCTGATTGGTTTGAACCAAGCCTTACTCATGCATTAATGCAACACACTGTAAGACGTAATAAGACACACTCTGGCACAGACGCCCAGTCTGCACGCTGGAATACACGCTATTATGTCATGACCGTGACGCAGCTTCAAAAATTCGTTTCAAACCGGAAGTACGAATTTGCTCAAAATAACGCAAAAACAACCAATTTACACTTTTTAGTGAAATATAGGTGTCTTAATAGTGTTTTTAGCAGTGTGGGACACATATACGACTGTCAACAGCTCAAAAAATGTGTTTTGGTGTTTCGTGACCCTTTAAGCATAACTGTTATTCACGTCCGTCTAGTGTGTGATTACATTTAGAAACAATAGAGAATTGTTTTGTCTACAACAAAATGAACAGTTTAAGCACAAAAGTAGTTATGAATGAGATAGTAATAATGTGCCTCTCCAAGTAAAGTCATGACATAAAGATATACATTAACAGGATGAGTTAGGACGCAGTAGGTAGTGCTGTTGCCTCACAGCAAGAAGGTCTCTGGTTCGAGTCTCGGCTGGGTTAGTTGGCGTTTCTGTGTGGAGTTTGCATGTTCTCCCTGCGTTTGCGTAGGTTCCCTCCAGGTTCTCCAGTTTCCTCCACGGTCCCCTACAGGTGAATTGGGTGAGCTGAATTGTCTGTGTGCATGTGTGTGAATGTGTGTGTATGGATGTTTCCCAGAGATGGGTTGCGGCTGGAAGGGCATCCGCTGCGTAAAACATATGCTGGGTAAGTTGGCAGTTCATTCCGCTGTGGCGACCCCGGATTAATAAAGCTATTAAGCCGAAAACAAAATTAATTAATGAATGAGTTAATGTTGGTTACATTTAGTTAATTAATATATTAATGAACATGACTCGTGTTGTAGGTAAAGGTATTAGCAGACAACTTAACTAATTATTAGGTCATAATAAACAAATGTTTAGTCTACATATTAGTACAACATTATTAATATGCTGTTGTAAAGTGTTTCCAAAGTTTTCATGGTTTTTCTTCAGGATCAAAAGGTTTTGGTGTAAGTGCTTGTATTGCAGATCACCTGTGCTTCATATTCAGACATGTTACCCGCCTATTATTAAGATATGAACTGTATATAAGTACAGTTAAGCTATAACGTATGGTCTTATTTCGCATCCATAATTCCACCCAATACCTAAGTCCAACTAACTACTAATAAGCACATAATTAGCAGTTTATTGAGCTAATAGTTTAGTTAACGGTTTGTTAACAGTGTGAACTGTGACTTAAAATAAAGTTTTACATAATAAATCAGTAATTTCAACTATTGTCAAATATACACGCCATACACACAGTGTCAGATATGAATATTAGAGATCTATTATAAACTTAATGTTTTGTAATGTTTTAAACTTGGTCTCATCTGTGTGTATTATTTGTGTTTGTTTGTGTGTGTGTGTGTGTGTGTGTGTGTGTGTGTGTGTGTGTGTGTGTGTGTGTGTGTGTGTGTGTGTTTGTGTGTGTGTGTGTGTGTGTGTGTGTGTGTGTGTGTGTGTAAATCAGCAGTTCCTCTTTTTCTGCAGAGGGTTTTTGTACGGCTCTGTATCACTGTGTACTTGAGTCATAGTACTGCTGACAGTAATAATCTCCTGCATCTTCAGGCTGGACGTCTCTAATTTTGAGCATGAAGTTTGTTCCTGATCTCTCATCAGTGAATCTGTCAGAAACTCCAGACACTCTGCTACCAACACTGTAGAACAGGAGTTTGTGTGTTTGTCCGGGTCTCTTCTGATACCAGGCTAAACTGGATGTTAAACTAGAACTGCTGGACCTGCAGTTGAGAGTGACGCTGCTTCCCACAGACACCAGATCCACTGACGGACTCTGAGTCAGGATAATCTCTGCAAAACAACCTGCAGCACAACAGCATCAGTCAGACAGACAGACAGACACATGTGGAGGAGAACACTTGATGAATGTTGAGTCTCACCAGCAGCAGAGAGCAGGAGAGCGCAGATGATCAGAGCGTTTGCAGACATCTTAAAGACTCAAGACTGAAGAGCACAGAGAAGAGCTGCTGTCTGTCCGTCTGTCTTAAACACAGGGGTGGTGCACTTATTCAAACACACTTCCCTTCAGCTCACACACACTCATGTAAAACACAGTAATAACAGCACCGTTATAAAGTTGACTCAACTATACATTGTAAGGAAACTTTCTGCAGAGCGTTTTTAGTCAAATCAACCTAAATCAAGTCAGGTGTAGTACTCGGGTCAAAAGTTGAGTCAACGTTTTCTTTCACAGAGTGAGTGTAATTATATAAGGCTTTGTTTGAGGATCAGCTAATATTAGTGTCATAAATACTGTATGTACTACACTGTTAACATTTCCCTGTAATGTTTACAGAAACTTACTGGCAGCAGTTTGACAGTAATATACTGTAAATCAATCTTACAGCACTGTTAAAGATGCAAAGTTACACACAATTCGGTCATGTTGTCCCAACACAAATCAGTTTGCCTAACATAACACATTTAAGTGGATTGAACATAAAAATCCCCCTAAATACCTGCAGAATTGTATTATTTAAGCTGATTTAAAATAAGTAGTTTGATTAAGCAGCAAAAATGTTTTGCATGTGTATTAATATTTACAGTAACACTAATCTTGCTGTACATGTATTTACAGTATTGTACATCTTTACTGTAAAATACACTGTATTATTAGTCTTATCTGTAATTGTCACAGAAAGAGACAGGAAGCAGAGATGGAAATATTACCAAAGTTTATTGAAGAGGATGGCAGGAGATATACAGAACTCAATGTAGATGCTTTGCAGGATGTAAAGAGATGACCAGATGAATCAGAGAGACTGGGGGAATATTTGCAGAGAAGCCAGACACACAGATAGACGAATACGAGGGATCAATGATTACCAGAGAAGGGAGAAACCACAGTAAGGAGAAGAGACGTAGACACTGAAAATCACAGTGAATGAGAGAGATAAGTGAACTTGGAGAATTGTTCTAGACACTGACCGTGAGGAGAGTGCAGTACTATGAAGCAACAAGGCCAGACACTGAGTGAGGGTTGATGAGGGTATTGATGCTGCTGGAGTGATGAGCGGGAATGACGTGCAGCTGCAGGGCTGATTAGTGTTCAGGTGTCAGTGATTGTGGTGATTGAGAGTGAGGAGAGTCTGGCCTGGCTGTGCCAGTAATATATTGTCAAACAATTAAACAATGTGTACTTCATTAATCTGTTTACTGTAAAATAGCACAAATGGTAAATTACTGTATTCTCTAAGATTGGACAATTTAGCTTTTTCGATTCACAGCACATTAGAAGAGGATATTTCCCACAATGCAGCTGTAAAATACAGAAATACTGCTGTCCTACATATTACAATTACATACCGTGTCATTTACACTAATCATTAACAGTGTCTGCTGAGGATCTCATGAACAATAAATATTCAGGATAGTGAGAGATGCCATTTATTTTCAGATTTATAAAAGCAGTGTGTGTGTTTTATTGAACTCTAATCATTAATAGTGTGTGTCAGTGTGAGCTGTTGTTGTGTTGATGCAGTGTGTGTTTTTATTGAACTGTGTCAGTGTGAGCTGTAGTTGTGTTGATGCTGTGTGTGCGTGTGTGTGTGCTGAAGCGTTCAGAGGTTTTTGTTCAGCCGCTCCATTAGTTTGTATCACTGTGATACACTTTCGGCGCCGGCACCAGACTGGATGTTGGCAGTAAGTAAAACACTTTTAATGCAGTTCAGTCATGTTTTAAATTATTATTATAATTAATTACACTGTAAACTGCAGCTTTTACTTTGTGTTTGATTTGAATAGTTCAAATTTTAAAGCCAAATTTATAATCTGTCTTTATGAAATATATATTAATCTTCTCTTGAGGAACAACAGTTCACCTTAACAGACTTTAATAAAAGAGAGAGCAGGTTATTATTATGCAAATTGTACATTTGAAATATTTTGCAGCTTAAATCACTTAAGAAGAACTTTAGTATATATTTATACAGAATTGATGGTTTTATTGTCTTGTGTTACTGTTATTGAATTATGGTAAAGTGTTACTGACTAACTAAAGCACATATGACCCTTTAACTTCTATAAAATCTTATAAAAGATGTAATAAAATATATTAAGAACACGTTTTTGTTAAAGTTACATGTGGCAACTTAAAAATTAACATTGAAAAACACAAAGTTATTATTATATAATGTATAAATTAAGGTAATGTATAATAAATATAGCATTTATGAATGTAATTAAATAATAATAAAGTTAATAATTATATTAAAGGCTCTTTACTTTAAAGAATAACAGTTAAACATGATTAAAAATGTGAAAATAATATATGTATATTAAAATCTCTTTTAAAATAAAAGCTACTACTAGAAGTCTACTTAAAGTCTATTAAATGCGTGAAGAAACAAGTATTTCAGTGTATAGATGTGCCCTTTTTATTCATTGGTCTGTCATTTCAGTGAGACTTTCAGATTGTCAGAAATAAAACAGGGCTTCAGTTAACTTTCAGGATTTACTGTGTCTTATAATGTCGTGTCTATTGTTTTAACACTGAGTCCCGTCCTGCCACTCACATCCAGTGTAGACACTGTGAAATATTAATACAACATTTGCTATGCACAATAATGAACACACACACACACACAGACTGCTGTTCATTCTTATACACAACCGTTAAACTCCTCAAAGGCTTAGAGTCACACAGAGTTTAGAGGCATCAGCTGTTTCCATCCACCCATTTATATGTGTATCTTTGGATTATTGCATGACAAATGCTTGATAGAAAAGCCAAGATGTGCATAACTTTTACGTATGATCACCTCTGAGTCTTGATGTTTGTGGATGTGTGGCAGGACTGATTCTGTCAGGTTGATCTGTATATATTAATGGAGTTGTCGCTGCTCTTCTTCTTCTCTCAGGCGTCACTCCTCCTAAAGTGAGCGTCCTGCCGCCGTCCAGTGCAGAAATCTCCTTGAGCAAGAGGGCGACACTGGTTTGTGTGGCCAGCGAGGGCTTTCCGTCAGACTGGAAGCTGAGCTGGAAGGTGAACGGCCACATCAGGTCTCAGGAGAGCAGTGCTGGGCTGATGCAGGAGAACGCTCTGTACAGCTGGAGCAGCAGCCTGACTCTCACTGAGGACCAGTGGATGACGGAGAGAGGCTCTGTGAGCTGTGAGGCCACACGCAGCGGCCAGCCTACAGTCAGTGCACAGCTGACCAGAGATCAGTGCTCACAGTGAACTACTCGCTCGCTCCTCTGCTTCAGGCTTACGCTGATGATATCTATAATGTTATGATAATGGTTTATAATCTAAATAAAATGCTTTATATCACCTCTTATTATGGTTGACTCCTTTTGTGTGATTTCTGCTTGAGAAAGAGTTTTGATCTGTTTATAATTTCCCATGATCCTCCTGTGAAAATATTTATCATGACATACAGTATATTCCTCATTTATTAAGCATCAGCTTCTCTAATAAACTGTCACTGAATTGTATTCACTTATAAAAGAATCTGAAGTGCTGAAAGCTGCTTTCATTACAAAAATGTCGACTTCCCTAAAATATTGAGTCAAATTAGATTCACTCAGTGAAGCATGAAAACACCTGCAGAGGAGATGAAGACACCAAAAGTCTCTAAACAGCAAAGACACAAAGGAAACATGAAATAATGTATATAACCTATAAATATTACAAACTATGAAGTTTACAAACTTTTAAAGCCACTATAATGAGGAATAAATGAGAATAATGTAGAATAATAAACTCAAAAGTACGACTAAGTGAACCATATTTAAAGTTAATTTTATGATACAAAGTGAACAAAACAAAATAATCAGCAACTTTGCTTGGCTCGAAAAAGCGAGCACAGCTGCCTCTCGCGGATCCGCGAAACAAAAACCGCTCGAATACTTCTCCCGGGACGTATCTCGCGGTATTTACAAACCAGTTATTTAAGAATAGTTGGTTGCTTTTAAGATCATTCAGAATGAGTTAGTAAATGATTAATAAACTATTGAAATCAACAATTATAACTCTTATTATTCAGCCATCTACAAATAGTTAGTTTGTATGTTAATAAATGCTTTATTAACTCAACTGAATTCATTTATGTGAGCTAATCTAAAGTGAGCACTATTTACGTTTTTATGAATCTTTTATAAATGACAATTAAACATGAAATAATATATATAACCTATAAATATTACAAACTATGAAGTTTACAAACTTTTAAAGCCACTATAATGAGGAATAAATGAGAATAATGTAGAATAATAAACTCAAAAGTACGACTAAGTGAACCATATTTAAAGTTAATTTTATGATACAAAGTGAACAAAACAAACTAAACAGCAACTTTGCTTGGCAAAAACATCAACTATGAGGAAGAAACAATCTCACTAAACACAGAAGCACATGACTAGATAACATGAGGGAAAGGGAATCACATGAGTGGGTAAATCTATAATAACTACACACTATGAATCATTTAATAAGCAATAGCAAATAGTGAATTCATAATTTGTTAAGCATTAACGCTACATTAATATCATTAGTAAGCAGTTTATAACTGCAGCTACAAATGCTCTATTCTTGACTAATAACCACAATTAAAATATGTAATGATTTATTTTTCATTACTAAATTAAGTATTGCATTATTTACAAACCGGTTATTTAAGAATCATTTAGAATGAGTTAGTAAATGATTAATAAACTATTGAAATCAACAATTATAACTCTTATTATTCAGCCATCTACTAATAGTTAGTTTATATGTTAATAAATGCTTTATTAACTCAACTTAATTCATTTTTGTGAGCTAATCTAAAGTGAGGACTATTCATTCTTTTATGAATCTTTTATAAATGTCAATTAAACACTCAGTTCAATTTTAAACAGGCAAAAAAAAAAAAACTTTAATAATTTCTATTCACTTTAAAGACACACAAATGAAACTGTACTTCAAATAAAAAAATATTCTTTGCACCCTTATCTAAAATAAAATTACTGTACAGTTTGAACATTGCATCTTATGTTGTTAAATTTTCTTGTTTTATCCAATTTTATGTTGCATTGACATTCCTGTTATTCAGCAATGCTTAAACTTTACAGCCATTTTACTTTTTAGATAAGACAGCAAAGATGTATTGTTCATTTGATACCAAACCCTTTAATTGTCATTTTTGAGGGATTTATAAAGCATGAATAGTCCTCACTTTAGATTAGTTCACAAAACTGGATGAAGCTGCGGTAATAAAGCATTTATTAACAAACATAACAACCATTTTTATATGCTTGAATATAAGATGAAGATATATAAACGCTAATTTCAATAGATTATTAATCATTTACTAATTCATTCAATTAAAAAATCCAACTACTCTTAAATAACTGGTTTGTAAATAATGCAATACTTAATTTAGTAATGAAAAATTAACCAGTTACGAAGTATGAAAGTACAATTATTAAACACATTATAAGTGTGGTTATAAGTCAAGAATACAGCATTTGTAGCTGCAGTTATAAACTGCTTACTAACGTCTATTAATGTAGAGTTAATGCTTAACAGATAATGAATTCACCATATGCTAATGCTTAATAAATGATTTATAATGTGTATATTATTATATATTATTATTATATACACTTTATTATTATAAAGTGTTGCAGTGTTGCCCTTGCAAGATGCTGGATTACACTCAGTGTCATTACTTGAACTACAAATCCCATCATGCCATTCATTCCCACACCTGTTTCAGTTTACCTCTTGATTACACACACAGATAAAGCTAATCAGAGCTGATTACTTGGACTGTATACACAACACTCACACACGCATGCATGCTGAGACATATTTCACTGTCGTGTTCATCATGTAATCATTTCAAAAACACACCTGACCCCATTAGGGATGGGAAGATTCATCGATATGTATCGATACGCGGTCATGCGCGTGCAAAATGCGAGTGCATCGGTTGAGCAGCAGAGGATGAATGAAATTTTGGAAGCAAATCGAGATGCGTCGGTTTTTGCGAGATGCATCGATTTTTCCGAGATACAGCTTATATTTTTAATATAGAATGTATTTTTTATTTATTAACAAGTGTTGTCAACCTGTTTTTGGCGCATAATTTAATCGACCTACATAAAGTATGCCTTAGCAACGGATTTGCGGATGTGTACACTTACACTAAGACTCAGGTGTGCGGATGAAGCTAGTGGAGCGCCCTCAGAAAGCGCGAGAAGCAAAACAAACATTTTATTCCTCACTGAGTTTTAAATCTAAAGTATGGCAACATTATGGATTTAAGGATGGACGACATGACAGGACAGATGCAATTTGCAAAATGTGCCACGCATCTGTAAAATACGCGGGCAGTACGACTAATCTGAAATCTCACTTGAAGCGGCGCCACGGTGTTGTTGTGAAAGCATCTTCCAGTGTTCCTGCATCCCCGGCTTTTGCACTGCTTCAACCAGCTCCAAAAGTGGTGAGAAAAGCATTGAAAGTTTTTTTTCCATGCGCAACAGTTCTGCTCGCTCTACGCCAATAACGAATGCTATTGCATTGTTCATCTGCAAAGATATTCAGACTAGTGTCACGGAGAACGAAGGTTTTAAACACCTCCTCCTGTTAATTTTTATTTAATTATAATAATAATATTAATAATAATAATGATAAAAATAATGGGTGTCACGGTGGCACAGTGGGTAGTTTGACCACCTCACAGCAAGAAGATTGCTGGTTTGTTATATTTTTATTAGCCTGTTGTTTACAGTGACAGTGATGTTTCAAAGCAGCATAACACTGCTAGTTCACAACCTTAAGTTTTGAATAATCAGTGGCAAAATATCTTTGTAAAACTTGTTTTCATAGTTGAAAAGTTATATCACAATTCTTGTTGTGCAATGGTAAACCTTTATGTTGAAAGAGTGCAAATATATATATATTTTTAATATATATTGCACTTATACATTCTGTTTATCTTGAAAGTACTTAAATAATATGTGCTATAGGTTCTAAAATGGCCCTCTACTGTAAACTGACACTCTGGCTCTGAGAGAAAAGCCAGTTTGTAAAAAAAGTCTTGGTTTTGCTTGGTTAATAAATAATCAAACTCATTCAATGGCACAGCATCCTCTTTCACATAATCTCATAAACTTGATCTAATTAGTTAGTGCTGAATTATCGCATCGTATCGTGATATTGGTGTGAATCGTATCGTGTTGCATCGCAATATGTCACAAATGTATCGCTAATATATCGGATCGTATTCTTTGTATCGAGATGCGTATCGGATCGGCATTATAGCTTAGATGCCCAACCCTAGACCCCATGTCTATGCAACCCAAGCTCATTCTGGAAACGTAGCCCCGCAGACGTTTTTGGAGACCGCGATGGTCGTACGCGAGGTACGTACGGCCGCGTTTAGTTTTTTTCGAGCGAACGCTGCGGGGCGGTGTGGCGCCGCTCCGCTACGCCTCTTAGCGCTCGCCAGCCGACGGCTCGCCTTCGAGTGGAGGGCTTTCCCGATGCAACCAGTTTGTCCGCTTGGCTCACAGTGTTGCGTCGGCGGAGCTGAGGCCCCGGAGGAGGAGGAGCCGGCCGTGGGGACGACGACCGGGATCGAGTCCGGGGAAGAGCGGTTCCATAAATCAGGTAAGATGAACAACAGAATCCGAAAAATAAGGGCGAGAACGCGGCGGGATCCGAAAACGCGGTCGAAATCGAAGACGGGGGCTTTTGTTTTTTTTTATGTTTCTGGACGGCTTTTGCAAACCGTCGCTTGGGTTTAGGGAAAGAGGAGGAGTAGGAGGAAGAGTAGGGTGGCCGGGTCGGCCGATCCGGCGGCTTTTCGCGCGAGAACAGCATGGGCGCGAATGGCGCGCGCTCCCGAGAGGCGCCCGAGACGCGAAAAAGCGCGCACAGCGGCCTCTCACGGATCCGCGTAAACAAAAACCAATCGAATACTTACCTCCCTGGACGTATCTCGCGGTCCGCAGAAACGTCCGTGGGGCTACGTTTCCACAATGAGCCCAGGTGGTGTCTATGGGTGTTGCTGATACCCAAACAAAAACAGTTCAGGAGGGCTGAGGAGTAAATGAAGTCTTGAAGAAGGAAAGAAAAGCCAATCCAATGACGTGATGGTGTAGAGCAGAGGTGATACTGGCTCATGGAAAGAGGCATACAATGAAGCAGTGGAGGACCCGGGCGATAAAGTGATGGCAAACTTTGGAGCAAGACCGGAAGACCGCGAACGATTTATTGGGCACCCCTGGTGCAGCGTCTATCGGATACACACTTCAGAATCTCATCAGAAGTGGTAGGTCATCCATGAATTCGGACATAATACTCAGCTCGCATACTGTTTTTCATGAACTATATAGTAGGAAAGGATCCAATTTCAGACACAGCCATTGTTTTTTTGTTTGAATGAATGTTGAGTTTTGTGTGTGTGTAACCCCGCCGGTCCTACTCCACCCAACCCACTCCGAGCTGGGATCGATCCGGCGACCTTCCAAATGGGAGTCGGTTGCTCTAACAAGGAGGCTAAAGACCCTGACCTCTAGCGTCTGTCGCTAGAGCACCTTTAGATGTCAGAGGAGTGAGGTTTACTGGCCTCCGTTACATGTGTATGTGTGTGTGTGATGTATGAACAGCTGCAGCGTCAGTGTAGTGTGACGGAAGTTTTTGTACGGCTCTTTATCACTGTGTGTCGATTGCTCCAGTGTGGTCGCTCTGACAGATGTAAAGTCCTGCATCTTTAGGCTGGACTCCACTGATGGTCAGAGTGAAGTCGGCTCCGTGTCCACTTCCTGTCACTTCAGATGGCACTCCAATGAATCGATGTTTGGCACGGTAAATAAGTATTTTAATAGCTTCTCCAGGTTTGCTGAGGTACCAAGCCACGTGGTCATTAAGATGCACCGGCCTGCTGGCTTTGCAGCTTATTCTGACATCTTGTCCTGGTTGTGCTGTTATTAGCGGAGTCTGAGTGACGGTCACTTGACCTCTGCAATCTGGAAGAGTCACACATATAATGATTTGACAAAAGCACAAGTTGTTCCAATTAATATCTAGTATATTTGTACAAACCTTGATGGAATACTGCAAGCATTGAGATGAAAATGATGATGACAGTCATGGTTGTTCAGTGATGATGAAGGTTCTGTTCTTCTGTTAATTAACAAGGCTATACATACTTTCAAAGCACTGAAGTTTGCACAGTGTTGCTGCATATGTAAATGTTGGTGGTAATTATAGCAGCGAAGTCAACTTTCTAAGCAGGAACTGACAAATAAATATAACTACAGTTGAAGTCAGAATTATTAGCCCCCCTTTGTTTTTTGTTTTTTTTAAATATTTCCCAAATGATGTTTAACAGAGCAAGGAAATGTTCACAGCATGTCTGATAATATTTTTTCTTCTGGAAAAATCTTATTTGTTTTATTTCAGCTAGAATAAAAGTAGTTTTACATTTTTTAAACACCCTTTTAAGGACAAAATTATTAGCCCCTTTAAGCTAATTGTTTTTCTACAGAACAAACCATCGTTATACAATAGTTTGCCTAATTACCCTAACCTGCCTAGTTACCCTAATTAACCTAGTTAATCCTGTAAATGTGTCACCGACTCGGTCCCAGTATCTCCCCTCGCTGGCCAGCAGAGGCCACCATCTCCGGACTTTTAGCATTACGTCATCCATCTACACTGATTGCGCATACACCTGATTGGAATCTGGCTAATGACCCACGTACCTCTTATAAGCCGCACTCAAACACTCGTTCAGTGCGAAGTCTTGTTTAGCCCCGGCCAGCATTACTGAGCGGTATTTCCAGCCTGATCTCCTGTGCACGACTCCAGCCTGTTTCTTACTTTGCTTCGCCTTCTGCCTGCCCACGACCCACGCTTGTTATACGGACTCTGACTCTCTCTCTGCCTGCCCACGAACCACGCCTGTGATACGGACTCTGATCCTTGCTGCCTGCCCTTGACCCAAGCCATTGGATCCTGGTTCTCGCTCTCTCCCTTCCACTCATGCCTGGTAACTCACTCTGTGTCTGTTCATCATCAGTCTTGATACCCATACTACTACTACTGTGTGTGTGTGTGTGTGTGTGTGTGTGTGTGTGTGTGTGTGTGTGTGTGTGTGTTAAATACTGCATAATGGATCCTTCCGTGTCAGTCTCCTCGTTACAAAATGTCACTTTAAGCTGTATAGAAGTGTCTTGAAAAATATCTAGTCAAATATTATTTACTGTCATCATGGCAAAGACAAAATAAATCAGTTATTAGAAATGAGTTATTAAAACTATTATGATAAGAAATGTGTTGAAAAAATCTCTCCGTTAAACAGAAATTGGGGGGGAGAGAGAGAGTTTTAATTTTATTGCCATTTCAGCGTCTATGGCTACGTCAGGGCAAAAAGAAAATAGATCAAGTAAAAATATTCTAACAATTAAAAGTCATCAACAGCAATAAATAATGTACAAGGTAAAATATATAAATAATAATAATAATAATATATAAGATAAAAATCTAAAATATCCGTTTGATAAAAATTCTACAACTTTAGATGGATTTACGTTTAAAAATATTTCCTTTAAAGTCTCTCCAGATCAATATTGTTGTCTGATAACATTAAAAATGGGGCATTCCACAAGAATATGTTTAACTGTTTGTTCTGTTGCAATAAAGGCATTTTGGTGGTTCTTCTTCGTAAATGTTCATGTGTGAGTCTCGTGTGTCCAATGCGGCATCTTCTATACACAATCTCATCGTGTCTTGACTTAAAAAATAGATTAGATTTTTTTCCTATTTCAGGTTGAATTTCAAAAAGTTTATTTTCTGGGCACTGATCCCATTCTGATTGCCATTTGTTGAGAATATATCCTTTTATTAGTGGCTTAAGATCCGAAGGTGGGATTTTGCACTCCTTCAGCTTTCCAGTTAGGGCTGTTTTGGCGGCTTTGTCAGCTTGTTCATTCCCAAGTAGTCCAGTATGTCCTGGGATCCAGCAGAAGACTATATTATAAAACTTTCTCTGTAATTCATTCACTTTGATAAAAATATCAATAATAATGGGATGCTCCAGTTTAAAAGAATTTAATGTCTGTAGACAAGATTTAGAATCAGAAAAAATTATAAAATTGTGTCCTTCAGCATTTTCAATGTGTTCCAGCGCTAAAAAAAAAGTGCCTTAGCTTCAGCTGTAAAGATTGAGCTTCGATCAGGAATGCGAATGCCGTGGTGTGATTGACCCATTACTATTGCTGCAGAAACGTGACGTTCCTTTTTTGATCCATCTGTGTATATTGGATTATGGGTAGGATAAAAATGTCTTATGCCAGCAACTGCTTGTTGATATGTATGTGGGAATGTATCAGCCTTCTTATGCTTGCTCAGATCCAGATTTACATGCAACTTATTTAATGTCCATGGTGGGACCAGGCCAGGGGTCGGCAACCCGCTGCCCTAGTGGCTCCCTGGAACTTTTTCAAAAAATGTTTGAAAATGGAAAACGATGAGGGAGGAAAATAAATTTTTTGTTTTAATATGGTTTCTATAGGAGGACAAACAATCTTAACGTTTTCCAATGCTGTAAAAGTGTGTAGAATATTTAATTTCAACATTTCTGTCAACGCAGATTTGCGTCATAGCCTGCGACACACGTTTCTATCCGCAGGGCGGGATGCCAGGCAGGTAGCTGTTGTAAACAAACCGGCAGCTGTGTGATGCGCCATGGAGCGCAAGCTGTCTTTGCCAAAGATGTACAGCGGGGCACGCTTTCTCATTTTCCCTCCCTGAGAGAATTCAAAGAAGCCCATCCCGATCACTCACTCAACGGTGATTATTTACAAGGTGCGATCGTTGATATGCAAACTGCATTTGGGAGCAGATTTTGCGAATTGCGAAAGGAAAAAACGAGACTGTCTTTCCTTGACACACACTCCTGGAGATTGACCCTTCCTTGTTGGGCACATTCCCAGGAATGACTCGAGCTGATCTTGAAATGGAAATGGCAGGCTGCGTTTTATTGCACTGTTTGTTGCCCAGATAAGGGGCACGTTGTGCACGTTCATTTTGATGTTGTTTTTTTTTGAATCCTCAAAATAAAAAAAAAAACATTAAAAAATCTGATTTCTTTATTGCATTTCTTTAATTTCATCAAAGCAAAACATAATGCAATAATATTGTAATGTAGTTAAACTTGAACATTAAACATAATTCATTAATATTGTAATGAAGTTAAACTTGAACGTTAAACATAATTCATTAATATTGTAATGAAGTTAAACTTGAACATTAAACATAATTCATTAATATTGTAATGAAGTTAAACTTGAACGTTAAACATAATTCATTAATATACTGTAATTAAGTTAATCTTGAGACGGCATCGTACAAGAGAGTAGTCACGTGGCGCGTCATTCTCTACAGGATGCACTGCAGGGAAATGAACATTTAATCATGAAGGCTCAGTATGTATTTGTAGCTAACAAAGTCATTTTTATAGTAGGCTAATATAGCTAATATAAATACATACAGCATGTGTTGCCATCATTATAAGGCTTATATAAGGCTTTGAATTTTTTGCGGCTCCAGACATATTTGTTTTTGTTTTTTTTGGTCCAATATGGCTCTTTCAACATTTTGGGTTGCCGACCCCTGGACCAGGCAAATGAGAGTCTGGTGGATGGAATCAAGATTTACATTTAGGTTTTTAATGTGTGTTCTGATCCGCACACCGAATGGTCAGAAATTGGGGGGAAATAAACAGGGGGCTAATAATTCTGACTTCAACGGTATCGAATAAACATGCATTTTTACCGTGGAAATTAATGCAATTATTATACTACTGGATATAATGGATATCATTTAAGTTAGACCAGGGGTGTCAAACTCAATTCCTGGAGGGCCGAAGCCCCGCACAGTTTAGTTCCAACCCTGCTCAAACACACTTACCTGTAGGTTTCAAACAAGTCTGAAGGACTTAATTAGTTTGATCAGGTGTGTTTAAGTAGGGTTGGAACTAAACTGTGCAGAGCTGCGGCCCTTTGGGAACTGAGTTTGACACCTGTGAGTTAGACAGAACAAAATAAATGCCTAAAATCCCACAGTTGACTTAATAATTCTCAAATTGAATCTGCTGTTAAAATTTCAAGCTGTTTCCGTCAAAATAACCGAGAACAGATATTGCTTATTTTATAAAACAACTTATAACACACCTACACATGCTGACTGGAAAACAAAAGCCCACTCAAATAACGCACCAACAGAACATGTCTATGTAGTATCCTACCAGGGGCGGATTGGCCATCTGGCAATTCAAGAAGAGCCGGACCATTTTTTAAATGTGGGCCGGTCAGTTTTTTTTATATTTATTTTATATTTATATGTATTGTTTTTACATGCAGGCAGCTTTTACCTCTTGCAAGATGTGAATATTATGATGATGATGATAATATTAGTAATAACAATGATAAATGTTCAGCATTTGGCCCAATCGCCAACCTGTGCAGAGCTGCCCTAAATATAAACAGCCAGCTCTGAAATGATGTTATTTCATTTGGTTTGAATGGAATTTGTTTGGATCCAAGGTTTTGACATATTTCCGATTAGGAGCCTTATAACAAAAATAATATTAGGATATTAGAGCCATAATAAATTGTATGTATTTATTTATTTCGAACAGAATAATCCAAGTTATTCAAGCACAAACACATTTCATCATAATCAACAAAACATCTTTTGATTCATGTAAACTCAAAAATAATATCACCTCACATTATTTCATCTTTTTCCCTTCACTTTATATATTACACTAATCATTTGTACATTTGCGCATATTAACACAAACCCACATTTACTGTAAACCGCTACTCACTGAACATTCACAATATATACTTTGTCCTAATTTGACAATCACCTCTTTTCATCCATTTATTCCTTTAACTGATAATGTCTAGAGCAGTGGTCACCAAACTTGTTCCTGGAGGGCCGTTGTCCTGCAGATTTTAGCTCCAACCCTAATCAAACACACCTGAACAAGCTAATCAAGGTCTTACTAGGTATACTTGAAACATGCAGGCAGGTGTGTTGAGGCGAGTTGGTGCTAAACCCTGCAGGGACACCGGCCCTCAAGGAACGAGATTGGTGACCCCTGGTCTAGACACTGTTTTAACATCTGTTCAAAATTATATCCTAATTTCACCCCACACACTGACATGCACAAACCTTTTCAAATTGTCCTTATTTTGACGTCTTAGTTTGGTTCTATTCTCACATTATATCCACCATGTCTTCTAAACAGCCTCGTTTATACATGAAATAGGGTCATATTTTAGTTGTAAGCGTCTCCAACAACAGTCTAATATGCATGCAAGGTCAAAAACACTTTCATTGTCTTATAATGTGCATTTATTTTTACCTAATTACCCCAGCGACTTCCATATGAATTGTTTAGTGATTCATTTGTTCCCAAACTCAGGGAACTTTCCTCAGCGTGAAGTTGTAAAAAGTGTGCGGCACGAGACAGAGTGAAATGCCCAGCTCGGCTTATCAACAATATTGAAGTAGTCAAGAGTGCAGAGTGTTTGTGTGAGCATACCTGCTAACACTCCTGTTTTTCCCGAGAGTCTCCCGTATTTCAGACCCATCTCCAGCCACCCACCCATTTGTTATTTATCCTGGAAAACTCTCTTAATTTCAACCACAATTTTATTTATTTTTTAAACTGGGGTACAAGGGTAAAATTGATTTCCGTATTTTAAAGACATGGAGCGGAAAAATCTAATTTAATGCAGTGCTTCTTGTTTGGTCCGATACCCACTTTACAATCTTATCTCAGGCAGGGGTGTGTTTCCCAAAACCATCGTTAGTCAACTAAGGTCGCAAGTTGCGTTGTTACAAACATAGTTTGCTGATTTGCCGTTTCCCAAATCCATCGCTTCAACGAACATTCACAAACTGCGTCACAAACTTGAGCACTCGCAACTACACCTCTGGAGCTGTAGTTAGAAACATAGTTCCTGGGTGTGTTCTCTTCCCACTTATCCCCCCTATGCCCTATTCATTTAGAACATCCTAACATTCAAAGTTGGAATTATTAAAAATTAAAAAGCATTAAGGTCATCTCTCTTAGGTGTAATTTGCTTTCAAACTATTTTTACGGTTCAATTTTAGCGATCTTCATGTTTACAATTGTGCTCTTCGCAGTGCACTTTGAAAGCATTGATGTACTTTTGAACACAGCCTCAAACAAAAGCTATAGGTGACCTATTATTTAAAAGCAGAATTTATGTTACGTCTCCAAAGCTTGTGAAAACAAAAAGAATACGTAAATTTTTTTTTTATTTATAGTAGCCAAGGTTATTTATTAAGTATCTGTACTGTATATGGCAGTGGTCACCAAACTTGTTCCTGGAGGGCTGGTGTCCGGCAGATTTTAGCTCCAACCCTAAACAAACACACCTGAACAAGCTAATCAAGGTCTTACTAGGTATACTTGAAACATCCAGCCAGGTGTGTTGAGGCAAGATGGAGCTAAACCCTGCAGGGACACCGGCCCTCCAGGACCAGGATTGGTGACCCCTGGTCTAGACACTGTTTTAACATCTGTTCAAAATTATATCCTAATTTCACCCCACACACTGACATGCACAAACCTTTTCAAATTGTCCTTATTTTGACGTCTTAGTTTGGTTCTATTCTCACATTATATCCACCATGTCTTCTAAACAGCCTCGTTTATACATGAAATAGGGTCATATTTTAGTTGTAAGCGTCTCCAACAACAGTCTAATATGCATGCAAGGTCAAAAACACTTTCATTGTCTTATAATGTGCATTTATTTTTACCTAATTACCCCAGCGACTTCCATATGAATTGTTTAGTGATTCATTTGTTCCCAAACTCAGGGAACTTTCCTCAGCGTGAAGTTGTAAAAAGTGTGCGGCACGAGACAGAGTGAAATGCCCAGCTCGGCTTATCAACAATATTGAAGTAGTCAAGAGTGCAGAGTGTTTGTGTGAGCATACCTGCTAACACTCCTGTTTTTCCCGAGAGTCTCCCGTATTTCAGACCCATCTCCAGCCACCCACCCATTTGTTATTTATCCTGGAAAACTCTCTTAATTTCAACCACAATTTTATTTATTTTTTAAACTGGGGTACAAGGGTAAAATTGATTTCCGTATTTTAAAGACACGGAAAAATCTAATTTAATGCAGTGCTTCTTGTTTGGTCCGATACCCACTTTACAATCTTATCTCAGGCAGGGGTGTGTTTCCCAAAACCATCGTTAGTCAACTAAGGTCGCAAGTTGCGTTGTTACAAACATAGTTTGCTGATTTGCCGTTTCCCAAATCCATCGCTTCAACGAACATTCACAAACTGCGTCACAAACTTGAGCACTCGCAACTACACCTCTGGAGCTGTAGTTAGAAACATAGTTCCTGGGTGTGTTCTCTTCCCACTTATCCCCCCTATGCCCTATTCATTTAGAACATCCTAACATTCAAAGTTGGAATTATTAAAAATTAAAAAGCATTAAGGTCATCTCTCTTAGGTGTAATTTGCTTTCAAACTATTTTTACGGTTCAATTTTAGCGATCTTCATGTTTACAATTGTACTCTTCGCAGTGCACTTTGAAAGCATTGATGTACTTTTGAACACAGCCTCAAACAAAAGCTATAGGTGACCTATTATTTAAAAGCAGAATTTATGTTACGTCTCCAAAGCTTGTGAAAACAAAAAGAATACGTAAATTTTTTTTTAATTTATAGTAGCCAAGGTTATTTATTAAGTATCTGTACTGTATATGGCAGTGGTCACCAAACTTGTTCCTGGAGGGCTGGTGTCCGGCAGATTTTAGCTCCAACCCTAAACAAACACACCTGAACAAGCTAATCAAGGTCTTACTAGGTATACTTGAAACATCCAGCCAGGTGTGTTGAGGCAAGATGGAGCTAAACCCTGCAGGGACACCGGCCCTCCAGGACCAGGATTGGTGACCTCTGGTATATGGCATAGGCTTTCTGCTGTGGTTTATTCATTCATTCATTTTCTTTTCAGCTTAGTCTCTTTATTAATCCGGAGTCGCCACAGCGAAATGAACCGCCAACTTATCCAGCATGTTTTTACGCACCAAAGTCAGTTATAAACTTTCCATTAAGATCCTAAAGAATCGGTAAAATTGGCACGCAATGTCACCTTCATTGCTGCTCATGTACATTATTACTGGTAACACTTTACAATAAGGTTTCAATATTTAATGTATTTCCTAACATGAACTGAATGAGAACAACACTTGTACAGCATTTATTAATCATATTTCAGCATTTACAGATGCGTTATTAAAATCTATTCATTCATGTTTGTTAACATTAGTTAATGCACTGTCAGTTAACATGAACTAACAATGAAACACTTTCATTAACTAACACTAAAGGACACCTATTTTAGGTGCCCTTTAACATGAACAAATACTGTAAAAGAAGTATTGTTCGTTGTTTGTTCAAGTTACTAAATGCATTACTAAATACACAACCTTATTGTAAAGTTTTACTTTATTACTATATCAAATATTTGTTTTTGTTTTGTTATAGATGATTGGGCATTTGTTATGTGCCCCAACGCCGTGGTATATTCAATGATGTTTAAATGTAAGAGCAGATCCCATTGCTAAAGGTAGCTTTGCTCAATACACTTCCCAAACAGTGACGTATGAATTAAGATAACAGGCAACACACACCAATTTTAGAAAAACTGCCATTTAGTCTACAATCTGCTGCTAACTGGTGAGGGAAATTGGTGCGTGTGTTTGTTATTAAACGTGACACAGAGTCACTGAAGAGCCAAAATGTGTTGTAAATCCAGCATAGAGTGTGTCAGTGAATATGGTGTTGAATGTGTGCAAGTGTGTGAGTTCGTGTGTGTCAGAGACGCTGTAGAAGGACAGAGAGCCGATGGACTCGTCCACAAACACTCCTACAGTCCTGTTGGAGTCTGAAGGAACAGAGATGGATGTGGAGTTATTATCGTGCCAGACAGTGAATGAGTGATCACTGCACTCAAGACTCCAGGACTTCTTATTCTGGCCAAACCAACAAGGGAGACCACCTCCTTTCCTGTTGATGCTTTTATAGGACACCGCTATATAAACATGCCCGCTCCATTGAGCCTCCCAGTAACACTGGCCAGTCAGACTCTCTTTACACAGAACCTGATCATTCCATTCATCAAATCTGTCTGGATGATCGGGATAAGACTGACTCTCTCCCACACCCATCACCTTTCTGTTCCCCTCAAACAAAATCAGGGCGTTATTTACTGTGTTTGGATCCAGTGTGAGCTCAAAGGCATCTAAACGCAAGTAAACACACATTACAACATTTATTAAAACTGAACTACAAGCATCTGCTTTTGTAGACTTACATCTCCGTGGTCCTCCATTTTCCACACTAGAAAACACAAAGACAGATGTTTGTTTTATTATTTTAGTGTTGACATTGTATAGATCTTCCATTGTTTTATATCAAGTTAAAATCAGGCCCAGTTTACACCTGGTTATATGATGCGTTTTGGTCCACTGATTGGATCTTTAGACAACAAGGCAGACATATTGTAAGAAAGTTTAAAGATAAAGGGCCCTATCATACACCCGGCGCAGTGTGGCGCAAGGTCTTTTGGTACTTTAAGCTCGGCGCAAGGGTCATTTTGAGGTGTTGCGCCACGCTGTTTAAATAGCAAATGCATTTGCGCCATAGGCGTTCTTGTCACATCCATCAGTGACCACCTGAGGGCGCTGTAGTGCATCAGGACTAAGACAGCACTACAGCGTCTCAGAAAAACTACATTTTCATACATGCCCCGCGCACACACCGGAACACCTGCACTGACATGTCATCACATCTGTTTTGCGTTACCGTTGATTATCTGGACTATTTATACAACCATTTCACCTCTGTTTGTCACTGCGTCGTTTGTCTTCCTTGTCCGAGTTTCCTGTAAGTCTTAGATTCCAAGTTTGTTATTCTGATCCTGTTCTTGTACTTTGCATTAGTCTAGTTCGTGTGTCATTTGTCTAGTCTGTGTTCTAATTAGGTTTAGTTGTTTGGGTTTGTTTTTCCTGAGCCTCGTCTCTGATTTAGTTTCTGGTTTTGTTGTTTATTTGTTACTTTGTATTCTTATCACCTTGCTGGTTGCACTGTAAATAAATATAATCTGCACTTGGATCCGCACCTTTTTGTTTATTGTTTTTGATCACGCTAAAACGTGACAGTTCTGGTCTAAAAAAGCAGGCGTGTTTTGGCGCGTTGCTATTTTGAGAAACTGTAAATAGTCTGATCTTTAGACCAGAACAAAGTCGGTCTATTGTCTGCCGCAAAGTGCGCCTGGCTTACACACTACACACAAGATGCAATACGCAAATATCTTTACATATAAAAAATATATAATATCTTAAGGATATATATATATATATATAATATATATATATATATATATATATATATATATATATATATATATATATAATAAGGATGTTTACAGGATATAAATAGAAATTATTAAAATATTACAAAACATATTAATTTCTAGCCTACATGAAGATTTAAAAACCACTGCCTTACTTTCTTTATCTCGGAAGGCTTTTTCAGTTCATTCAGTTTGCTTTTGTATGATATTATTATTATTAGCAGTATTATTTATTATATCCATATTTATATTGTATGTTTTATATATGTTTTATTAAAAACCAGTCAAATTTTAGACCATATGGGGCATGGCAGGTGTATTAGGATATAACTTAGTATTTTGAGCACACTTGGTCATTATTGTTCATTTATTCGTTTGCTAGAAAATAGAACTGAATTTAGAAATAGTTTTGAAACAAATTTTTGCGTTTAACAAACAAAATCAATTGTTTATAGGCTAATTGATGTCTGTGCGTAAAGGTTTCCCTATCCACGAGAGCAAAAGCGAAAGTGAACTTACTTTACGTCAAAATGCGATTATGGCGCGGCGCAGCTTAAAGGGAATGGGAGATGAGACTCTAATTGGTTTATTCTCAAAACACACCTATAACTCATTAAGAAAATAAACTCAACCCTTTTAGACCATGCGCCTTGGCGCAAAGCGGATTTTCCCTTCCTTAAATTACCAAAAATGCGTTCTGACACGCCCTGAAAGCGTTTGCGCCCTGCGTTTTGCGCTCTGTGCATGGACCGTCAAAATAGAGCCAAAAAACACTAATACCTTCTTAGTAAATGTATATGTTAAACTCCAACCCCATATCAGAAAAAGTTGGGACAGTATGAAAAATGCAAAATAAATGCAATTAAAAAAACAGAAAGAAGTCAATTTACTTTGACGTGTATTTCATTGCAGACAATACAACAAACATTAGTTAAAATAAACACACTCCAATTTTGGTTCTGGCAAAAAATTTAAAGAAAAGTTGTAACAGTAAAGCTTTTACCACTTTGTAATGTTGCCATTCCTTTTTCACAACACTTAAAAGACGTCTAGGGACTGAATAAACCAAGAAATGAAGTGTTTCAGGTGTAATTTCGTCACATTCTTCCTGCAGAAATGACTTGAGGTGGGCAAAAGCCTGGGGTCTTCATTGTATTTATGGGTGAATGATAAATGAATGATTCGTTAATTCTGAACGAATCTTCAATATGACTCGGGAATTACGAGTCCTCTCAGGGAGTGCAGGTGGTATCGTTCATTTCGAGTCTTCATCACATTTCGAGTCATTCATCGTGGAAAGGCAGATCATACGCGTTTAGAGCCGGGAAAAGAATTGATCCGTTCACCTCTCGAGTCCTCCATCGCGTCAGAGTCACTCGTTCCTCACGGGCCAATCATACACGTTTACAGCCCGAAAAAGATTTGATTCGTTCATCTCGAGTCCTCTGGTTTGAGTCATTCTGTCACTTAAATAACGAACGACTCAAGACTTGAAAGGTGAACAAATTATCAGGGCTCCTATCGACTGTGTACATTGGTTAAGATTATATGTGACTGCCAGTGTAACGTGAACGAACCACTGACATTAGAAGACAAAATAGACATTCATAGACAAAAGAGCAGGCGAACATTGAATGATTATTTTCTCCTTCTTATAGTATTCTAGTTATGACTTATTTGTCATGCAATCAACCTTTTGGGCTAGTTGTAGATGTGTTTGGAAGCAATTCGTAACATTTTAATAACATTTTGGCAAATTGAACCAAATGAACGAAATGACGCGAAAAAAGATTCGTTCATCTTGACGAACGAGACTCAAAGATCCGAGTCAGTAAAATGATTCGAGCTTCCCATCACTACTTCGTTGTTGCGTTTTACGCTTAAAGATGCACCACACATTCTCTATTAGACACAGGTTGGCACTGTAGGCAGGCAAGTTAAGTACCTGTATTCCTTTCCCCTGCAGCCAAGACTTTATATTGTGTGCAGAATGTGGTTTTGCATTGTCTTGTTGAAATATGCATGAGCGTCCCTGAAAAAGAAGGCACAATATTGTGCTCCAAAATCTCTCTGAACTGTTCAGCATTAATGGTGCATCACAGAAGTGCAAGTTGCCAAGGGCACTGACACACCATGACAGACCCTGGCT
>NC_133178.1:63202500-63222500 GCF_049306965.1 Danio rerio
TCAGGTGTATTTGATCAGGATTGGAGCTGAACTTTGCAGGAAGGTATATCTCCAGGAACAGGGTTGAGCACCCCTGTCGTAGACGGAGCACCAGAGTAGAGAGGATGACAATATAAAACAAAATGAGCAATCTAATTTCTGGTAAATACCTTTTAATAAAATGTATATAAACATTTAACATATACTTACCATCAACATATAAGACAGTCAAGGTTTTGGATAGTTGTGTTTTGTGTTTACAATTTGAGGCGAATGTATGCTTTTAAGATGTGTTTAAATGCAGCGTTTTATATTTGCAGAGGCATTAGTCATTTTGTATGTGAAGTCACAGTTATCACTGTGGCCTCACAGCTAGAAGGTCGCTGGTACGAGTTTGCATGTTCTCCCCGTGTTTGTGTGGGTTTTTCTCTCCAATTCCCCCCACAGTCCAAACACATGCGCTATAGGTGAACTGATTAAATTGTGCGTAGTGTATGTGTGTGAATGACTGTGAGAGTGTATGGGTGTTTCCAAGTACTGGGTTTCAGCTGAAAGGGCATTCGCTGTTTAAAACACATGCCGGAATAGTTGGTGATTCATTCTGCTGTGGCAACCCCTAAAATAGAGACTTAAGACTGATTTATATTTCTGCATCAAGCACATGCGTATGGTTTGGCGAAAGGATTCCCCCGACCCCACCTCCCCCTTTTAAAAAATCCCCAAATGACTAAATATGCCAATCTGCAGCTGTTTCATTGTAAATAAACAGTTAAATTGTCAGTAATATGTTTTATTATTATCATTTACAAAAGAAAAAATAAATAGTATGCATTAGCGCCAAATAAACTAGCAAACAGTTCAGCTTATTAAAATTAATGGCTGTTATAATGAAATAGAATCAAGCTATGAAATCTCATTAACCTTTTCTTCACTGTATAACTTACACACTCTGATTACAGAGCAATAGATGAATCTTTCATTCATTTAGATTTTTTTGTTTGATTACATTAAATAACAGGTGTCACACATCTAACATTATAATGAAAGCATTCAATTGCTTTCCTAACTGTTTATGCTCATTTAAGATGAAAATAGTTGTTTGAAAAAAAAAAAAAAAAAAAAAAAACCAAGATCGACATCCTTATATTTTATTATTATTAATTAGGTGTATATGTCTGTTCAAACAAGGACCAAAACCCCAGACTTTTGCTCCGCTTCAAATCGCGTGTATAGAATCCGTGTGGGAAACAGCATCTATTTATCACTGTGGAGCGTGACAGCTGACAGTCACGCACTGCTATATGACTGTTTTGAGGATTGCATATGAAGTGGAGACGGCACCTGTAATGAAAAGGAAGGGAATCCCACCGTTTTCATGTTCATTTCAAAGCGTTTCCATGCCTAAATAAAGCGAAAGCACAGAACAGACTCACATTTAAGAGAGAAGGGTGGTTCGGCGGTATGGGTTACATATATAGGGAGGATCAGCTCTTTATTGTTTATCTGCCACCCTTCAGAGAAAGACTGAAAATAGGGGAGAAATATGGGAAAATACTTTTACGGAATGATGTAATGTAATGTGTATTTATATAGTGCATTTATTGTGTATGGCCATACACCCAAAGCGTTTTACAATCATGAGGGGGGTCTCTCCACACCACCACCAGTGTGCAGCATCCACTTGGATGATGCGACGGCAGCCAAAGCACAACGGCGCCAGTGCGCTCACCACACACACCAGCTAATGAAGGAGTGGAGAGACAGTGATAGAGCCAATTCAGTGGATAGGGATGATTGGGAGGCCATGATTGTAAGGGCCGATTTAGGGACTTTTTGGCCAGGACACCGGGGTTACACCCCTACTCTTTACGAGAAGTGCCATGGGATTTTTAATGACCACATAGAGTCAGGACCTCGCTTTAACGTCTCATCCGAAAGACGGCACCCATTGTGAGTATAGTGTCCCCTTCACTTTTACTGGGGCATTAGGACTCACACAGACTGCAGGTTGAGCTCCCCCTGCTGGCCTCACTAACACCACTTCCAACAGCAACCTAGCATTTCCATGTGGTCTCCCATCCAGGTACTGACCAGGCTTAACCCTGCTTAACTTCAGTGAGTAACCGGTCTTGAGCTGGAGGGTGATATGGCCAACCCAAACTCATTCTTGAGCTGGAGGGTGATATGGCCAACCCAAACTCATTCTGAAAACGTAGTCCCGCGGACGTTTCTGGAGACAGCGGAATACGTCCCGTGAGGTACGTACGGCTGCATTTATTTTTTTCAAGCGAACGCTGCAGGGCGGTGTGACGCTGTTCCCTTTCGCGCCTGCCGGCCGACCGCTTACCTCTTTGTGGAGGGCTTCCCCGCTGCAACCCTTTTGTCCACTCAGCTCATCGTGTACATCGGCAGGCTCGAGATGCAGAGAGGAGATGACCGCGACGACCGGTTTCGAGTCTGGGGAAAAGCGGTTCCAGCAATCAGGTAAGAGAAAAACAGAATCCCAAAAATTAAGTGAACGAGTATTGTAACAGGGTGAGAACGCGATGAAATCCGAAAATGCGGTAGAAAAAAAAATCAGGGCTTTTATTTTTTTGGACGGCTTTTGAAAACTGTTGCTCGGGTTTAGGGAAGCGAGCGGGCGGGTGGGACTATTGGTAAAATTGGTTGGGTTCAGGGAAGGAGGAGGCCGGGTCAGCCGATTGGTCGGTCGCGCAGTCAATCATCCGGTCAGTCGGACAGCGGCCTCTGGTGGGTTCACGCGAGAACAGCGCGGGCGCGAACTGCACTCGCGAGAGGCGTTTGAGGTGCGAAAAAGCGCACAACAGTGGCCTCTCGCGGATTTGCAAAAACAAAAACTGCAGCGTACGTACCGGCCGGGACAATTTCTTGTCAGGTTAGTCCCTTTATTAATCCGGGGTCGCCACAGCGGAATGAACCGCCAACTTATCCAGCAAGTTTTTATGCAGCGGATGCCCTTCCAGCCGCAACCCATCTCTGGGAAACATCCACACACACATTCACACACACACTCATACACTACGGACAATTAAGCCTATCCAATTCACCTGTACTGCATGTCTTTGGACTGTGGGGGAAACCGGAGCAACCGGAGGAAACCCACGCGAAGGCAGGGAGAACATGCAAACTCCACACAGAATCGCTTGCTGTGAGGTGACAGCACTACCTACTGCGTCACTGCCTCGCCTTTTAACTCATATCAAGTGTTGTGTTTTAAAGAGTATATATAAAAAAACAAGGCAGGAGAGACAGCACAAGGTACCAGCAGAACGCAAGTGTAACAACATTTGAGTGAGTGCATATGTACGTGGTGTTGGATTTGTGTATGTGGACTGTGAGTGTGTGCTGCGGAGTGTGTGTCTGTGCATGTGTGTTTGGTGTGCGCACATGTGTGCGTTGTGTGTGTATGTGCGTTCGTGCAAAGAGCGTGTCTGTGTGTGGGCGGTATATGTATTTGTACGTGTGTCCATGTTCCGCTTGATTTTGTCTGTATATTTTTTGGGACGCAGCAGGGATACTGAAGACTTTGGAGACACATTAAATCCAGCATACAATCTCTCAGTGAAGGTTTTGTTGAATGTGTGTAAGTGTGTGAGTTTGTGTGTGTCAGAGACGCTGTAGAAGGACAGAGAGCCGTTCGACTCGTCCACAAACACTCCTACTGTCCTGCTGGAGTCTGGAGGAACTAAAAGGACTTTGGCTTTATCATTGTGCCAGACAGTAAATGAGCGATCAGAGCATCTCAGACTCCAGGACTTCTTATTGTGTCCAAACCAACAGTCATTACTCCATCCTTTCCTCTTGATTCCTTTATAACACACTGATATTTCAGCAGAACCGCTCCATTGAGTCTCCCAGTAACAGCGTCCAGTCAGACTCTCTTTACTCATAACCTGAAAATACCCATCAAATCTGTCTGGATGATCAGGATAAGACTGTCTCCGTCTCACACTCGTCACCTTTCTGTTTTCTTCAGAGAGAACAAGTAGAGTGTTTGCTGTGTTTGGATCCAGTGTGAGTTTACAGGCATCTGAACACAAAAACACACACACATTACAACAACGAAACTACAAACCCTACAGCCATGGCCAAATGTTTTGAGAATGACACAACTATTAATTTTCACAAATTCTGCAGTTTTAGTGTTTTTACAAAATTTGTCAGATGTTTTAAATAGTATACCAAATACCAGCTGTTGCAAATCATATATCAAAGCATAATTACAAGCATTTTTATACAATTCAGATCATGGGCCCTATCATACACCCGGCGCAAGGCATAGCGCAATGGTCTTTTGGTAGTTTTAGCTTGGCGCAAGAGTCGTTTTGAGGCGCTGCGCTACGCTCTTTAAATAGCAAATGCATTAGTGCTCATTTGTGTGCCCATAGGCGTTCTGGTCTAAAAGGAAGGCGTTCTGAGGCGGACCGCTGGCGCGTTGATATTTTAAGAAACTATAATAGATTTTTCATTAGACCAAAACAAACCCGGTCTAAACTCCAGCGCAGAGTTGCGCCTTGCTTACACACTGCTTAATACACACAAGAGAGCAATAGGCAAATATCTTTACATATGAAAAAATTTAAATAATAAGGATATATATAGTATATAATAAGAATAGATATAGGATATAAATATAAAGGATTAAAATATTATAAAACATATTATTTTCTAGCCTACATAAATATGAAAAATCACTGCTTTTATGTCTTCTTCATCTCGGGAGGCTTTTTCAGTTCATTCATAACAATTTGCTTTTGTATATTGTTATTATTATTAGCAGAATTATTTATTATATCCATATTTATATTTGTTTTATTAAAAACAAGCTTAGATTTGCCCACCTGTCAGGTTTTAGACCATATGGGGCACAGCATGGGTTTTAGGATATAACTCAGGTTTTTGAGCACACTTGGTCATTATTGTTCATTTATTCGTTTGCTGGAAATTAGAACTGAATTTAGAAATAGTTTTAAAACGAATATTTGCGCTTAACAAACAAAATGATTTATTTATAGACTAATTGATGTCTGTGCGTAAAGGTTTCCCTATCCACAAGAGCGAATGTGAAAGTAGTTCCATTATCTCTCATTCTCACGCAGTAGATGCTCTGTTTAACAGTTTTCTGTTAATAAACTGTTAACGGTTAACTGTTTGCTTGTAAAATGCTCATTTTTTCCACTTAGACTTACTTTACGTCCTGTAAATAGCGAATGCGCTCTTGGCGGGACGCAGCTAGCTCTTAAAGGGAATGGGAGATGAGACTCTAATTGGTTTATTCTCAAAACACACCTCCAACTCATTAAGAAAATAAACTCAACCCTTTTAGACCATGCGCCACGGCGCAAAGCGGATTTTCCGTCCTTAAATTAGCAAAAACGCGTCCTGACACGCCCTGAAAGCGATTGCGCCCTGCGTTTTGCGCTCTGCGCATGGACCGTCAAAATAGAGCCCCATATGATTATCTTGGAGTATGTCCGAATTTTTTAAGATTTACCACAAGACAGACACTTGTCTGAACCAAAGTACTTGAACCAAAGTAGTCAGTGGGATGTAGTCTGCAAAGATTAAGAGCAGATTAGTTGCCTCCATTTCCAGGATATTCAATCTCATTTGCTGGCATCAGGGAGCCACTATTAAATATGTGGGATACTCCCGAAGGGGTTATGAAAGTGTAGGGTTTGGTGCTGGGGACATTTTTTACACACTGTGCAACTTATTGCGCATATTGCAGATGTGGTACTTCAACAAAGTTCCTTGACTATTATGATGGAATCAGCGTATAGTTACGTATAGTGAGAGTGTCAAAGTAGCCGAAAGCCATTGATTTTCAACAGGAGCCAGTGAAGAGCACGGTCAAAAGTGGAGCAGTGTGTTTTGGATGGCGTGAGTGTCAAGGAGATTTTAAATCAGATCAACCTTATGGTAATGAGCTATGATACAGGGGGTTTCAAGCTATGTGCGATTGGTAAATGAAGAGCGGGGGTAGGGGATAGGGTGGATCAGTGGTGAGGGGGGGATTGGTAAGTGAAGAGCGGGCAGGGGGTGGAGCCATTGGTAAATGAATGGGAGATAGAGACCGGGGTGGGGGGTTGGGTCGACAGTTTAGTAGGACAGGTGAGAAGGGGCAGGCCAGATTTATGGTGGCAGCAGGTAAGTCCTCCCCTGGTTCCAGACAACATAGTCCCAAGGGTGTAGATTTGCTCTTGACATTGGTGGAGACATACATCCTTAGGCCCCGTTTACACTAATGCGTTTTAGTTTGAAAACGCATAAGTTTTGCTACGGTTACGGCATCCGTCCACACTACGCCAGAGTTTTCGAGTGCCGAAAACGGAATGTTTTGGAAATGCTGATAAAGTTAACATTCCCTGAAATGCACTTTTATTTTTGCAATTCTTAAAATATTTGAATATAGAATTCTGTGAACTTACATTTTTGTAGTTTTGATGTAATCCTGGGCTCTCCTCCACAACTCACACTTGACAAAACACACACACACACACACACACACACACACACACACACACACACACAAACACAAAAACACATTAGATTTCTTATTTTAAGGGGACTTTCTATAAAAATCATGATTTTCTCCTTGAGGTCTCCCGCCCCCAAAATGCATTTGGACATTTTGATTGGTTGTGCCTTTCCCTGAGAGGCTGTGGCTGCCTTCAGATACAAGCAGAGCCAAATGCAGTAGATTGTTTTTATCCCATGCTAAAATATGGTGTGTTGGGTGACACACAGGTGAGGATGACGGCAGCAAAAAAGGTGGACAAGGTCCCAAAGTCACATACACGCAAGTTCGCAACTGAATGAGTCCATCAAAAAAAATGCCGTTAAGGCTCATGACGCACAGTCTATCGCTATATAGCAGACTGATATCGTCTGTGAATAATATGCCCTGAAAACTAACTGCAGCTAACAGCTACAATTAAAGTATATGATCCCGGCCAGTTCTCCTAATCCAGTGGTCACCAAACTTGTTCCTGGAGGGCCGGTGTCCTACAGATTTTATCTCCAACCCTAATCAAACACACCTGAACAAGCTAATCAAGGTCACTTGAAACATCCAGGCAGGTGTGTTGAGGCAAGTTGGAGCTAAACCCTGCAGGGACACCGGCCCTCCAGGACCAGGATTGGTGACCCCTGTCCTAATCTCTCAGGGTAGCATGTCCAATTTCAGTTGAAACTATTTGTCAGAAAAATACAGCCTGTGTATAAGCACAATACTGATATATGAGACGTGTTTCATTTGCACTATGACTAAAATAAACAGAAATCTTTATTAAACTCTCTCTTTATCAGTTAATATATGAACATAATAATCATTACACTATCAGGCCTGTATCCAGCTTATTAAAATGGGTAGCTATTTTGTTTCTGAAAAACTGAACCTTTTTGCAGTTATTTGCCTGATTTTCTATTTAATTATGAGGTATAAATATCGCATTTTAGGACATTTTAAGAACTCAGTTTTGCTGAATTGTCTTGTCGGATGGTTATCATAACCACACTTTTTGATGTACCAAAAATATTTCCAACTGTTTCGTCAAAATGATTTCCATACTGTTTTAAGTGTGCATTTAATATAATAATAACAAAATGTCCAGAACATTCAACTTTCCTTAGTCAGAATTTGGCCATTTGAATAATAGGAAAAATTCAAAAATAATAATAATAATCAAATTTTTGGTCTTTCGAACCTGGACCCCGTTGGCTACAGGCCTAAAACTTAATAATTTGTACAAGGAGAGGATTAAATATGAATATATTTTAATAGCAATTATATAAATAATAGCAGTGTGTATATATACAGTTGAAATCAGAATTATTAGCCCCTTAAATATTAGTATCCTGTTTAATTTCCCCCCAGATTTCTGTTTAGCGGAGAGCAGATTTTTTCAACACATTTCTAAACATAATAGTTTTAATAACTCATCTCTAATAACTGATTTATTTTATCTTTACCATGATGACAGTAAATAATATTTTGCTAGATATTTTTCAAGACACTTCTGTACAGCTTAAAGTGACATTTAAAGGCTTAGTTAATTAGGGTACCTAGGCAGGTTAGGGTAATTAGGACACCTTGTGTTGTTTAATGATGCTTTGTTCTGTAGACTAACAAAAAAATAGCTTAAAGAGGCCAATAATTTTGTCCCTAAAATGTATTTTAAAAATTTTAAACTGCTTTTATTCTAGCCTAAATAAAACAAATAAGACTTTCTCCTGAAAAAAAAAATTTCATCAGACATACTGTCAAGTTTCTCTGTTAAACATCATTTGGGAAATATATATATATATATATATATATATATATATATATATATATATATATATATATATATATATATATATATATATATATATATATATATATATATATATATATATATAAGAAAATTCAAAGGGGGGCTAATAAATCTGACTTCAACTATATATTCATTCATTCATTTTCTTGTCGGCTTAGTCCGCCAACTTATCCAGCAAGTTTTTACGCAGCGGATGCCCTTCCAGCCGCAACCCATCTCTGGGAAACATCCACACACACATTCACACACACACTCATACACTACGGACAATTTAGCCTACCCAATTCACCTGTACCGCATGTCTTTGGACTGTGGGGGAAACCGGAGCATGAGAAAACCAACATGAGCGCAGGGAGAACATGCAAACTCCACACAGAAACGCGAACTGACCCAGCTGAGGCTCGAACCAGCGACCCAGCGACCTTCTTGCTGTGAGGCGACAGCACTACCCACTGCGTCGCCCTCAACTATATATATATATATATATATATATATATATATATATATATATATATATATATATATATATATATATATATATATATATATTGTTTGATTCACCCATCCCCACCATGACAAGTAGTTTGCCCTTGGTTCACACATTCACAAAATTGATACTCACCCAGAGTCAGACCTCACAAGATATCCATCACTGAATTCTGGAGGCAAAGAGATGGAGTTGCTACTCCTTATAGACACACAGTCCAATCCTGGAGATGCTGCTCTCTGAGTGTCAACAGGAGCCATTTTTAATCTCTTCCTGTAAAAACATGCAAGTGCTCATAGTAAAACACTACTGCCGTTGATCAAACTTAATAAAAATAAGAACAGTCAAGGCCCAAATGCTCAAAAAAACAAACAAACAACCGTCACTCACTCATTCAGTTATTAGCCGAATGAACTGCCAGCAAAACTAAGTTCTATCACAGAGAAAAAAAAAAAAAAAAAAAAAATTGGTAACACTATAATAACTACACACTATAAATCATTTATTAAGCATTAGCAAATGAATTCATTATCTGTTAAGCATTTACTCTACATTAATAAATGTTAGTAAGCAGTTTATAACTGCAGCTAAATTAACTGCAGCTAAATGAAATTAATTTTCATTACTAAATTAAGTATCGCATTATTTACAAACCAGTTGTATTTAAGAGTAGTTGAGGTTTTTAGGATCATTCAGAATGAGTTAGTAAATGATTAATAAACTATTGAAATCAACGTTTATATGTCTTATTATTCAGGCATATACTAATAGTCAACTAATATGTTAATAAATGCTTTTTTAACTCAACTTCATGCAGTTTTGTGACCTAATCTAAAGTGAGGACTGTTCATGCTTCATAAATCCCTTATAAATGACAAATAAAGGCTCAGAATCAAATGAACTATAATCTTTGCAATCTTATCTAAAATGTAAAACTACTGTAAAGTTTAAACCCTGCTGAATAACTCAAGTGTCAAAATACAACAAAACTGGATAAAACAACAATATAATAATTAAACAATGTAATAAAATGCAAAGTTTAAACTCTACAGTGATTTTATTTTAGATCAGGTTGCAAAGATTTATTTTTTATGTGAAGTACAGTTTCATTTGTGTATCTTTAATTGAATAGGAATGAATAATGTCATTTTTCCTGTTTAAAATTTGATTCTGAGCCTTTATTTGTCATTTATAAGGGATTTATAAAGCATGAACAGTCCTCACTTTAGATTAGGTCACAAAACTGCATGAAGTTGAGTTAATAAAGCATTTATTAACATATTAGTTGACTATTAGTATATGCCTGAATAATAAGACATATAAACGTTGATTTCAATAGTTTATTAATCATTTACTAACTCATTCTGAATGATGTTAAAAACCCTCAACTACTTTTAAATACAACTGGTTTGTAAATAATGCGATACTTAATTTAGTAATGAAAAATAAATCATTAACTAAGTATGAAAATACAATTATTAAGCACATTTTAAATGTGGTTGTAAGTCAAGAATAGAGCATTTGTAGCTGCAGTTATAAACTGCTTAGTAAGCGTTTATTAATGTAGAGTAAATGCTTAACAGATAATGAATTCACTATTTGCTAATGCTTAATAAATGATTTATAGTGTGTAGTTAGTATAAAGTGTTACCAAAATATTTAGTTCCCAGGTATTTTTGTTAATGTAGTTTTTGTAAAAATTTATTTCCCCAGTTTTTTATTATCCTTGTCAATTTCAAGCAATTTGTGCTTTGGTTTCAATTTGATTTATTCATCAAATAACCACAAATAGTTCTTTCAATTAGTTTAATATCATAAAGAATAACAAAGATGCTCTCTCATTAGAAAAAAATACCATTAACAGTGGAGTAAATTTACAGTAGAAGTGATAGCAATGAACAGAGGAAAAATAGTAAATAATTACATTGAAAGTACAATAATTATTTAATAATCAAATCGAGGTAAAGTGTTTAGGTCATTATAGGTCGTATTGTCCAGCCCTACTTCCAACTTCATGATACTCACCCAGAGTCAGACCTCACAGCTCCATCGCTGAATTCAGGAGGCAAAGCCATGGAGTTATTACTCTTCATATACATACAGATCAATCCTGGAGATGCTGCTCTGTGAGGGTCAACAGCCTCTTTCAAGCTTGTACTGTAAAAGCTAACAACAATTGCTCGTGGTGAAACACCAGTACGGTTGAGAAAAAAGAAAACACATTTATGCATGTTCAAGGGCAAGATGCTCAACTAAAACGAGCACTAAATATGTTAATGAATAGTTTGAATTTAAGCCTTGTGCACTGTTCAACAAGACACAAGAGTGAAGCTGTGTCCCAAATCGCATACTTATGCACTATTCTACGCCATTTTGTAGTATGAATAGTGTAAGTAGTGTGTTCACACTGAAAACTCTGAAAATAATAAGTGCACTTTAATTATCCGGATGATGCACTCATTCAGCTGCTAAAATGAAGTGTGTAATGATTTACACACTTCATTACACACTTCCCAACCCCCAAGAAGCTACTTTTTTTGCAGTTTTTGTTTTCGTGAATCCACCAGAGGCCGCTGTGTATGCTTTGTCAGATCTCAAATTTCTCTCGCGAGTGCCATTCACACCTGCTGTTCTCGCATAAATTCACCAGAGGGCACTGTTGAGTAACTTTTGACTGACTGACCGATCAACTGATCCATCTTCCTCCTTCCCTAAACCCAACCGACAGTGTTTTCACAAGCATCAATTGACCCGCCCACCCACTTCCCTAAACCCAACCGACAGTGTTTTCACAAGCATCAATTGACCCGCCCACCCACTTCCCTAAACCCAACCGACAGTGTTTTCACAAGCATCAATTGACCCGCCCACCCACTTCCCTAAACCCAACCGACAGTGTTTTCACAAGCATCAATTGACCCGCCCACCCACTTCCCTAAACCCAACCGACAGTGTTTTCACAAGCATCAATTGACCCGCCCACCCACTTCCCTAAACCCAACCGACAACTTTAAAAAAGAAAAGCCCTCGCCTGATTTTTACCACGTTTTCAGTTTTTAGCACATTCTAACCCTGTTATTTACTTGTTTATTTAATTTTTTTGGATTCTGTTTTTGTTTTACCTGCTTTTTGGAACCGTTCTACACCGGACTCGAAACCCCATTGTCGCGATCAGCTCCTCTATGCATCTCAAGTCAACTGACGTACATGGTGAGCTACTGGGCAAACTGGTAGCAGCGGAAAAGCCGTCCACATGGAGGTGAGCGGTTAGCTGGTAATGCGAAAGGAACGGTGTCATATCGCCCCGTAGCATTCGTTTTAAAGATGAAATGCAGCAATGCGTACCTCTGGCCACATAATTCGCGATCTCAGAAACTTTTCATTTAAACTTTTCATTCATGTTCCCGTGAAAAAACAAATTTAAATGTGTCTTTATTTAAATACTTTTTTAATGTATTGAATTGATCATTTGATTCTTTATTTCATTTTAAATTGGCACTCCTGGTCCACCAGAGACTATTTTCTGTTTGACCAATTCAACCTTTTTTCGACCGAACAATTAAGGAGTCCAGTGTATCAATATCAAAAAGAGTGACTAACCAGTGCTCTCCCCCTCAATACCACAAGTTCGCTCAAAGTTATCTTTGCACCTAAAATGACACAACTGAGCTTTCAGTTCACCCAACACTATTTACTGTACATTTGCACAACGGTTAATGTATTTCTTAAAACAGGGAGTCATTTGTGCACATCATAGTAGCGGTTTCTCACTCCTGCCAACACATTGCAGATGCTTTTGGACATGCATCACATGCTTTCATCCAACTCTCTGCTGTTTTGACTATCTTGTTCATAAACAATGGTGTCAGGACTTTTTATATTGATGACACTGACACTTTTATTGACATCAATACTTGCTTTTGAGGAATGAGCTCTCCATTTTGAGCATGTGACGCACTTTTGCAGGTTATCAACTAGGTTTTGCAGTTTGCACTAACTGCTCTGAGAAATGCATTAAAGGGCACCTAGGTTACCCCTTTTTTCAGATTTAATATAAGTCTTTTGCGTCTCTAGAATGTGTATATAAAGTTTCAGATCAAAATACCCATCAGATTTTTCATTATACCTTTTACAAGATGCTGTTTTATACTGATTTCCAGCAGGGGGTGGTTTTGTCGTACTGCGCCTTTAAGACGAGTTTTTCCTGCCTACTGCTTCTACATGCCTCCTCCCTCGGCTGCGTCAGACAACAGACAGACTTAAAGGAAGAAGGTCTCACGTAGCGTTTGTGAGATACTACAGTAAGAACTAACCTTTACTAATCAGTATTGTGAAGTTGCATTGATGAGTCACACACAATATCAGTACAAAGTAAACGCGCGCACACACACACACACACACACACACACACACATACACACACACACACACAGGCAGGCAGGCAGACAGACAGAGCGCGCTTAGCTTAGTTAAGGCTAACCTCAAGTACTGTGTGGATATCTGTTATGCTAATGTACAAAATAAACCTGATTTAACTTCCACAAACCGGGATTGAAGCGTCTTCTTTTATAATTGTTCTGATACGCGGCTGTGCTGATGAAGTAAAGCTGAAGTAAAACGCTGTAATTAATTACACACATACTCTGTTTTAAAACACTTTAAACATGTGAAACTTACTCTTAATCACATTTGGTGATGATTGCTGATCCTAGCGAACAGAACAGAGCTTTTATTCCCGGTTGCTTTGCATATGTCTGTCTGGTCTTGTTGACATATACACGACTACCGGAACATGTTAATGCGCGCAGCTGTCAATCAATTCGGTGGGCGGGGTAATCGCACACCTACGTAATGGTGCGATCGATTTGAAAACAGCTCCAATTGGCCGACCCTTTTTTTGTAGTTAAATTGAAAAAAAAGGACTGGGTGTGTTCATATCACCCCAGTATGACGGTCTATACACTATACCAACACACAGATCTGTCCAAACAGCTTGAAAAGTAGATTTTTTACCATAGGTGCCCTGTGCTGTTGTACAAATAATAGTGGTGTGAGAAACGCACCAAAGCCACTGAGCAAAACTGTAATATTAATTATCTATTAATAAATAGCTCAAAATTGCAGAATACTCACCCAGAGTCGGAGCTCACAGCACGTCCATCACTAAATTCAGGAGGCAAAGGCATGGAGTTTTTATTTTCCAGCAACACACAGTTCAATCCTGGAGACGTTGCTCTCTGGTGGTCAACAGGAGCTTCCTCCAGCTTTCTCTTGTCATACGCACTCATTTCACAGTCAGTATTGAGCTTCACTCTCTCCTCAAACATTTCATTTAGACCATCTTCCACTTCTTTTCTTCTCAGATGAGAGACATGATTTTAGGCCTGTAAGTGTAAATGAGAATATTTAAGTCACCATGAAATCAAATGTACTCTTCTTATTTTTATATGCACAGTTAAAGTCAAAATGCCAAAAAATCAGGTGAGGGCTTTTATTTTTCTAGATTGCTTTTGAAAACTGTAGGTTGGGTTTAGGGAAGTGGGTGGTTGCGGGTCACTCAGTGCTTTTGAAAAATGTTGGTTGGGGTGTCAGGACTTTTCATCTTGGTGACACTGACACTTTCATTGACATCAACACTTGCTTTTGAGGAATGAACTCTCCATTTTGAGCAAGTGATGCGCTTTTGCAGGATATCAACTAGGTTTTGCAGTTTGTACTAATTGTTTTGAAAAATGCATTAACTGTTGTGCAAATGTAAAGATGTGTGAGAAATGCACCAAAGCCACTGAGTAAAACTGTAAATACATTTACAACAAACATAAACTGCATTTGGGTAGAGCTGTGCACTACTGTAAACATTATTGCAGTACATATTGGAACTGAGCCTACAACATACACAGGGCTGTAAATCAATCATCAAATTGTTCAATTTAGAAGGCATTTTCAGGAAAAACAAGATTTAAAATCTTTTATAAAATGTGCTTGACAGATTTGGAAAACTAGTTCAACATTTTTGTATGTACATTTACATTTAGTCATTTAGCAGACGCTCGACTTACAAATGAGGACAAGGAAGCAATTTACACAACTATAAGAGCAACAATGAATAAGTGCTATAGGCAAGTTTCAGGTGTGTAAAGTGTAAGAAGCAAAACATTAGTAATATTATTTTATTTTTTTCTGTAATACAGTTAGCAGTGGAGCCAGAGAGGCAATTGCAGATTAGGAAGGAAAGTGGAGACTAAATAGTTGAGTTTTCAGTCGCTTTTTGAAGACAGCGAGTGACTCTGCCGTTCTGATGCAGTTAGGGAGTTCATTCCACCAACTGGGCAGATTGAATGTGATAGTTCGGGAAAGTGATTTCTTCCCTCTTTGGGATGGAACCACGAGGCGATGTTTATTCACAGAATGCAAGTTTCTGGAGGGCACATAGATCTGCAGAAGTGAGAGCAGATAAGAAGGAGCAAGGCCAGAAGTCGCTTTGTAAGCAAACATCAGAGCTTTGAATTTGATGCGAGCAGCAACTGGCAGCCAGTGCAAACGGACTAGCAGCGGAGTGACATGTGCTCTTTTAGGTTCATTAAAGACCACTCGTGCTGCTGCGTTCTGGAGCAGCTGAAGAGGCTTGATAGATTTAGCTGGAAGCCCGGCTAGTAAAGAGTTGCAATAGTCCAGTCTGGAGAGAACAAGAGCTTGAACAAGGAGTTGAGCTGCATGTTTAGATGGGAAGGGTCGGACCTTTCTGATGTTGTAGTGTGCGAGTCTGTAAGATCGAGCAGTTTTAGAAATGTGCTCAGAGAAGTATAATTGGTCATCAAAAGTTTAGTTGGTCATCAATTGATTCATGTGACTCAAGTAATGAAATGAGGACTATTAGTTTTATATGGAGTGACTATTCAGCATTCACAAGCTAAGTTCATTATGACTGACATAAGCAAATAATAATGTTACAAACAGCTGAGGGTTGTATAAAAGCAAGTGATGCATGTCCAAAAGCATCTGCAATGTGTTGGAAGGAATGAGAAACTGCTACTAGGATGTGTACAAATGACTAGATGTTTTGACAAATGCATTAACTGTTGTGCAAATGTAAATAGTGTTGTGAGAAATGCACCAAAGCCATTGAGAAACACTGTAATAAAGGGACTAAGCTGAAAAATTCAATAAATAAATAAATATATTATATATATTTAAAAAAAAAAAATTTTTACTTATCAATAAAAAGTTTATCCTACTCAGTTATGTGCATACGTTTTTGCACAAATCCAAAATGCACATAAAAAGAGGTGGATGAAAACAGCTTTAGTGTGACATGCTCATTGTACAATATCAAAAAACAATCTGGCTCATTGTGACAAATGACCTGATTAGACATGTCAAACTGAAACTGAAACATGACTCCTCGTAACAGCAAAAAAACTTTAAAGGAGGATACTCAAAATGAGAATTACAGTTTTTCTCAGTGGCTTTGGTGCATTTCTCACAACACTATTTACATTTGCATAACAATTAAGGCATTTCTCACAACAATTAGACATTTGTGTACATCATAGTAGCAGTTTCTCATTCCTTCCAACACATTGCAGATGCTTTTGGACATGCATCAACTGTTTTCATACAACTCTCTGCTATTTTATAACATTATCATCTGCTTATGTCATGTCAAAATTAACTTAGCTTGTGAATGCTGAATAGTCATTCCATATAAAACTGATAGTTCTCATTTCATTACTTGAGTCATTACGGAAATGTTGAACTAGTTGTCAAAATCTGTTAAGAAATTTTTATAAAAAAAATATAAAATCTTTATTTTCCTGAAAATGTCCTAAAAATTAAACAATTTGATGATTGATTTACAGACCTGTGTATGTTGTAGGTTCAGTTCCAATATGTACTGCAATATTGTTTACAGTTGTGCACAGCTCTACCCAAAGGGAGTTTATGCTTGTTGTAAATAAGGGTGTATTTATTCTTCTGCACAATGCTGTGAATAAATTAGAATTGCAACGAGCAAATGCAGTAAACATGTGAAACATACATATTCAGTGTCTTGTACTCAGATACCTCACTAAATGCAGTGATGTCCAACTTTACTGTAGTTTTCAAATGGCTGTGCAAATAGTATATAGTGCTGTCCTGAGCGTGTTTAGGAAGTATCACCAAAATCAGCATTTTTTGCATTGAAAAACTGTACAGAGTAAACTGAAACATGAAAACATGATAGAGCCATTTGACTATCTTGTTCATAAACAATGGTGTCAGGACTTTTCATCTTGATGACACTGACACTTTCATTGACATCAATACTTGCTTTTGAGGAATGAGCTCTCCATTTTGAGCAAGTGATGCGCTTTTGCAGGATATCAACTAGGTTTTGCAGTTTGTACTAATTGTTTTGAGAAATGCATTAACTATTGTGCAGAAATGCACTGGTGTTGTGAGAAACACACCAAAACGACTGAGAAAAACAGGGGACACTAAACTACTAGATACATCTCATCATAAAAAAATACATTTTACACTTCTGCCTGGAAAAACATGCATTTTACTTAAATGGAAATCATCTCACCCTCCATCTACAAAACATTGGATCAACAAACTTATTTCCTACGGCAGCCCAGAGAAAATACTGTTAAGTGTCAGAGGAACCAAGGATTTTGAAAAAAAAAAACTGGGGACCTTTTCTGGTGTTTCTACCTTACATTTCTTAGATGCATGCTATAGGATAGGGTATATGTGTATGTATACATGTACAGTTGAAGTCAGAATTATTAGCCCCCCTGAATTATTAGAGCCCCTGTTTATTTTTTCTCCAATTTCTGTTTAACGGAGAGAAGATTTTTTTCAACACATAGTAGTTTTAATGAAATAAACATAGTAGTTTTAAAAACTAATTTCTAATAACTGATTTATTTTCTCTTTGCCATGATGACAGTAAATAATATTTTACATTATATGTTAAAGACACTTCTATTCAGCTTAAAGTGACATTTAAATGCTTAACTAGGTTAATTAGATTAACTAGGCAGGTTAAGGTAATTAGGCAAGTTATTGTATAACGATGCTTTGTTCTGTAGATTATCGAAAAAAAAATTAGCTTAAAAGGGCTGATAATTTTGTCCTTAAAATGTTTTTTTTTTAATTAAAAACTGCTTTTATTCTAGCCAAAATAAAACAAATAAGACTTTCTCCAGAAGAAAAAATCTTATCAGACATACTGTGAACATTTCCTTGCTCTGTTAAACATAACTTGGGAAATATAAAAAAAAAAAAATAAAAAAAAAATCAAAGGTGGGGGGGGGGCGCCAATAATTCTGACTTCAACTGTGTGTGTGTGTGTGTGTGTGTGTGTGTGTGTGTGTGTGTGTGTGTGTTTAGTTTAGTTTAGTTTAGTTTAGTTTTGTTTTGTTTTATTTATTTAATAATTTTTATTTTTACTTTTTAAAATCTGTATCTCTATAATTTAGTTTTTTTGTCATTGCTTTTGATAATAAAAAATAAAAATGAGTATTAACAGATTTTTTACAGAGTACATTAATAAACAACTCCAATTTGATGGTGATTTTTTTTTGTAACACTTTACATTAACTAATCATGAACAACACATGTACAGCATTTTATTAATCATAATTGAACATTAATTAACATCCAAGTCCATGCTTGTTAACATTAGTTAATGCACCATGAGTTAACATGAACTAACAATGAACAACTGTATTTTTATTAACTAACGTTAACTAACATGAACAAATACAGTAGTAGATGTATTGTCCTTTGTTAGTTCATGTTACTAAATGCATTAATTAACATTAACTAATGAACCTTATTGTAAAGTGTGACCTTTTTTTTTAAAGGAACCTTGCCATACAATCACAAAATATACATTTAGCAGACATGCAGTTTGCAAAAGTTCGTTGCATTTTTAAACACACATCAGTCACTAAAAACAATTAGCGTAATGAATATATACTGTAAAATAAAAAATATGTTAATGAACAATTTCCCTATTTGATCCCACTTTATTTTGTGAATATAAGTTGCATTGCATCTACATGCCAACTAATTCTCATTAGATTATAAGTAGACTGTTAGGTTAGGGTTAGTGTAAGTTGACATGCACTTGCAAAGTTTCTTATAGTCAGTTACATGTCTGTTAAAGCAGCAGTATCAACATATATAAAGCAGACAGTCTACTAATGCTCAAATGGACCATCAAAATAAAGTGTTACCCCGTATTTTCCTTGTTTTTCATTTATTTATGGTTGTGAATTGCATCATGGGAACTTGATCTCTGCTCTATCAACTTTTCGTGTTGAAAATTCAACTCTACATTTTAACAAATTGACTTTTATTGAAATTTTAGTAGTTTGAAATGATTTATAGAAATTATAAATATATAAATAAATAGATTTGTAAAATGACAGAAAAAATATACAGGCAGTTTATTTCAAGGTTTTTGTAGCATAATATACAAAACCAACCAAGACTATAGATCACTTTAAACTACTACAGATTTGACCCCAATACACCCCCACTCTTCTCTAACTTATACTCCTCACAATCACTGCACTATTTAACATTTGCACATTTAAACTTTGCACATTCATTGCGCTACATTGCTCTGATTTACTGATTTGAACTGTACATACCCACTGCACATGAACATTTGCAATCATGTTTATTTATATACACACTACTGATTATTAATAGCAACCTGAACATATATTCATTCATTGCAAATCTGCTCATAGCTTATCCAACCTGTATATAATGTTTATAGTACATACATCTGTAAATATCACCATAGTTTCTCTATAACTGCACTTTATAACTTATTCCTGTATCCTGCACTTGCTGCTATTGCACTGCTGGTTAGACTTAAACTTCATTTCGTTGTATTGGTACTTGTACATGTGTAATGACAATAAAGTTGAATCTAAAAAAAAATAAATAAATAAAAAAAAAATTGTTGGAAGAAAGATCAAGGTCCAATAATACAATTCAAACACATCAATATACATGGAAAAATAAAAGCATGAATCACAAAAAAAAAGGAAAACTGCTAATTTACAGATATTTTTACAGTGCATAAAAGCAAACATGCATTTAGCAAACACTATGCATTTTTAAACGCATATCAGTCACTAAAGATAATTAGTGTAATGAAAGTATAAAAAAAAAATCCACAATGAAGT
>NC_133178.1:63227500-63237500 GCF_049306965.1 Danio rerio
GTTTTATTAGCCTGGCATCTAATATATAAACACAGTGGGTATTATATCTGGAATAACCATGATGTTTGTTATAAAAAATAAATCTATATTTTTTCCTAATTGGTTTAAGAACAATATTTGCTTAGTTTCTCAACTGTTTAATAATAATGGTCATTTACTTACTTATTCTGGGTTCTCATACTGTATTTCTGTAACCACATGGGAGTTGGCCACAGTCATGGACGCAATTCCCAGTGGAGCTATTACCCTATTAAAATATTCTCTTGGTTCTGTTCTCCCCTTTACGTCATTGATTAATGCTTGTGAAACAGTGATTGGGAAAAATCTGTTTCACGCTTAACTCTTCTCTCAAAAATAGAACGATTCGGCATCTTTTTCAGAATAAAATAACCTCTATTCCTCATGCCATATTTTACTGGAGTATTTTTTTCATGACATCCCTTAGAAGATTGTGTGGTCTTTACCCAACAAAGTTTTTAAATAAGGTTAAAGGGGTTTCCTTCAAATTGCTACATCAAGTTTATCCAGTGATTATTTATATTAAACAAATGCTCCCTGAAAAGGTTCCCCTTTGTTCCTTTTGTGGAATAATAGATGAATCTGTCGATCTTTTTTGACAATGTGCCCATGTTAAGATTTTTTTTGAAAGAATTCAGTTTATGTGCTCAAAATTCAGTGCATGTGAATGTTTCCGAGAGATGGGTTGCGGCTGGAAGGGCATCTGCTGCGAAAAAAAAACTTGCTGGATAAGTTGGCGGTTCATTCCGCTGTGGCGACCCCAGATTAATAAAAGGACTAAGCTGACAAGAAAATGAATGAATGAATGTTATGTGTTCAGTTTATATATATATATATATATATATATATATATATATATATATATATATATATATATATATATATATATATATATATATATATATATTTTTTTTTTATTTTATTTTTTTTTTTGTCATACAAGAATCATGTCTTATTTGGTTTTTATCATGTTGATAAAGTTAAAGATAAATATTTTCAAATAAATCAATTTATATCACTAGCAATTTTTTTTTATACACAAATGCATATTTTTTGTCTGTAAAGCCCCTTTTTCTTATTTTTTTGTAAAGATTTAAAATATTATTTGAATACAAACTCTACCTCCAGCAATGTAAAAGCGTTAAAATCAATAACACATAGTTGAAGTCAGAATTATTAGCTTCCTTCGAGTTTTTTTTTTTCTTCTTCTTTTTTAATTATTTTCCAAATGATGTTTAACAGAGCAAGGACATTTTCACAGTATGTCTGATAAATATTAAAAAAATATTTTTTTGTTCTGGAGAAAGTCTTACTTGTTTTACTTAATATAATAATATAAAAGCAGTTTTTAATTTTTTAAACACCATTATAGGGACAGAATTATTAGCCCCTTTAAGCTATTTTTTTTCTCGACAGTCTACAGAACAAACCATCATTATACAATAACTTGCCTAATTACCTTAACCTGCCTTGTTAACCTAATTAACCTAGTTAAGTCTTTAAATGTCACTTTAAGCTATATAGAAGTGTCTTGATAAATATCTAGTCAAATATTATTTACTGTCATCATGGCAAAGATAAAATAAATCAGTTATTAGAAATAGGATATTAAAGCTATTATGTTTAGAAATGTGTTGACAAAAATCTTCTCTTCGTTAAAAAGAAATTGGGGGAAAAATACACAACAGGGGGGCGAATAATTCTGACTTCAACTTTATGTGAATCTTACAGTATTGTCTATTTTCCATAGCGGACTGTATTGTATGACCGTTTTAAATATCACTGTGAGCTTACTTTAAGATAGATTTAAAGTGATTTTTGTAATTCATATCCCCCCCGGCATAATCTTTTGTTTCTCTTTTTGTTGTGTTCCGTTGTCTTGTTGTTATAGGATTTGTACCTTTTCTGTAGGTTTTTGTATTCTTGTTGAACGTTACAATAAAAAAATAAATAAAATAAAACAAGAAAATAAATAAAAAACCGAGCGGAAAAATAGATGTCAGAATTGTGCGGTTTGACATTATAAGCAGGCTATTTTTACATGGCACACACTTGCTGTTTTTCCTATTGGTATATTTCCTTTCCAGTAATCTTCTTGTACGTCGTAAGCAGCGAATGACATTTTGTACGAGTTTAGAGTTGTTTCTAACGTTAGCCTAGCCTATATTTGAATGAATAGGCTACAATATAATATATAATATATATATTCTATCTATAATGTTCAAACGTGCAAGTATGTTATCCAAGATGTATAAATGAAATCAATAGTTTTCAATTGATTATCTTTGGGCGATAACAGAATTTAGACATTTGAACACATCGCAGGTTTTATCGAAGAACTTTCACTTCATAAACCCTGTTCAGACGCAAAACTCACTATAACATCAAACAAACAGCCATAAAACGATTCATAAAACAAAACTTACTGTTTAAGTGTTGATTGTTGTATTAAATCTTCCGGTTCTCCTCTTCACTTTCATCAGACGTAGACGTCATCTCTCTCTCTCTCTCTCTCTCTCTCTCTCTCTCTCTCTCTCTCTCTCTCTCTCTCTGTGTGTGTGTGTGTGTGTGTGTGTGTGTGTGTGTGTGTGTGTGAGAGAGAGAGAGAGAATACTCTGTTAATACTTCCATTGCCTTTATCCTCTTTTATTTATAACCACTAATCTATTTTTATTTTTATTAATCTATTTTTAATTATCTGTTTCATTAATCTACTTTTATTTTTATAAATTTATTTTAGTAATCTATTTTTGTTAATCTATTTTATTAATCTGTTTGTATTTTTATTAATCTATTTTTATTAATCCATTTTTATTTATTTTTATTAATCTATTTTTATTTTTATTAATCTATTTAGTAATATATTTTTATTAATCTATTTTATTAATCTATTTTATTAATCTGTTTGTATTTTTATTAATCTATTTTTATTTTTATTACTCTATTTTTATTAATCTATTTTAATAAATCTATTTTTATTAATCTATTTTTATTAATTTATTTTTATTAATCTATTTTTATTAATCTATTTATATTTTTATTCATCTATTTTTATTAATCTATTTTAATTTTTATTCATCTATTTTATTAATCTATTTTTATTAATTTATTTTTATTTTTATTAATCTATTTTTATTAATCTATTTTAATAAATCTATTTTTATGAATCTATTTTTATTAATCTATTTATATTTTTATTCATCTATTTTTATTAATCTATTTTAATTTTATTAATCTATTTTTATTAATCTATTTTTATTAATTTATTTTTATTAATCTATTTTTATTAATCTTTTTTATATTTTTATTCATCTATTTTTTTTAATCTATTTTAATTGTTATTCATCTATTTTATTCATCTATTTTTATTAATCTATTTCTATTAATCTATTTTATGAATCTATCATTATTTTTATTACTCTATTTTTAGTAATCTATTTTATTAATCTATTTTTATTTTTATCAATCTATTTTTATTAATCTATTTTATTAATCTATCTTTATTTTTATCAATCTATTTTTATCAATCTATTTTTATTTTTATTTATCATTTTTAAATCTAGTTTATTATTCTTTTTAATTAATCTATTTTTATTACTCTATTTTCATTCATTTTTTTATTTTAATTAAATCTATTTGTATTAATCTGTTTTTAATTTTTTTACTCTATTTTATTAATCTATTTTATTAATCTTTTTTATTGTTATCAATCTATTTTTATTAATCTATTTTTATTTTTATTTATCATTTTTAAATCTATTTTATTAATCTTTTTAATTAATCTATTTTTATTACTCTATTTTATTAATCTATTTTTATTTTTATTAATCTATTCTTATTAATCTATTTGTTACTCTATTTTTATAAATCTTTTTTTATTAATCTATTTTTATTTTTATTCATCTATTTTTATTAATCTGTTTTTATTTTTATTCATCTATTTTTATTAATCTTTTTTATTTTTATTCATCTATTTTTATTAATCTATTTTTATTTTTATTCATCTTATTAATCTGTTTTTATTTTTATTCATCTATTTTTAATAATCTATAATTAATCTCGGGTGCTCTGGTTTGCCCCACAAGTCCAAACACATAGGTGAGTTGGGGCTGGATTGTCTGTAGCGTATGAGTGTGTATGAATGGGGGTGTGCTTGTTTCCCAATGGTGTTTTGCAGGACATCCACTGTGTGAAACAAGTGGTGTATAAGTTGGCGGTTCATTCCGCTGGCGACTTCTGATAAAGGGACTAAATCTAAAAAAGCCTTAAAAGAAAACGAATGAATGTGTGTTTTACTGGCTATGATGATATAATATAGTCGACAGGCGGCGGTAGAGACGCAACTCTCGCTCACAGACGCCAGAGAAACTCACACAGAAGAAGTCCAATGGTTGTTTGGAAACCGCTGTAAACTTACTTCCACAGAGGGCAGAAATACTCCTTCAGTTGTTTTCACAGCAGCTGCAGGGTTTACATCGCAAAGACGAGAGTTAAACCAGGAGTCTTTGTAGCAGTGGACTAACTGTGTTCTCAATCATGAACGTGGCTAAGAGTGGATATCGCGTTTTCTCTGCCAACTCTACACCCGCGTGCACTGAACTCTCTAAGAAGATTACAGAGTACGTATATCTCATCTCAATATTTAACATCTGTCACCATCTTCATCTGTGATATCAATGTGCAGCGGTAATATCGGGAGTTCGGCCTGTAGATCTGCAAAACACATGACAGATGAGTCTGGCCTCATGATTTAGATGTCTCTCATTTCCAGCTGCAGTGGTCTACGTTTTTGACTGATAATTAAAGTTATTTATTAATAAAATATCACCCCTGTGCTCTTGGTTTGTACCCTGAGCATCGCTTGATTATGCGAATTAAGTGTTTACTGTGTTAATGGGGTAAAGTTGGTTTTATATTCGCACTTTCGCGTTCAATAAATTAATAGATCACACTGCAAAAAAATGCTTTTCTTACTTTGATTTTTTTGTCTTGTTTTTAGTCCAAATATCTAAAAATTCCTAAATCAAGAAGAATTTTCTAGACAAACACAACATATTGTCTTGTTTTGAGAAATAATATGCTAATATTAAGTGAGTTTTTCCTTAAAACAAGCAAAATAATCTGCCAATGGGGTAAGCAAAATAATCTTACGTCAAAAGGAAAAACAAGATTATTTTGCTTACCCCATTGGCAGATTATTTTGCTTGTTTTAAGGAAAAACTCACTTAATATTGGCATATTATTTCTCAAAACAAGACAATATGTTTTGCTCGTCAAGAAAATGCTTCTTGATATGAGAAATTTTAGATATTTAGACTAGAAACAAGACAAAAAATCTATACAAGAAAAGCATTTTTTGCAGTGCAGATTTTAAGTAGGCTAATATACAGATTAATTCTCGTAACTTACTGCCATGATCACAACACATTATGTTTATAACTACCATTAAAGAGCTGAATAAACATTCTTATCTCTGTGGATGGTTCCTGTATTGTTTACCATGAGGTAAAAGTTGGTTTTATATTTGCACATTCTGACATTCTCTTTAATATTGTCACTTCAGACAAGTATTTTAAGTTACTTAGGGACATTCTGACTTTCTCATTATTATTTCAGAAAAGTATGCTTTGCCAATTCTAAATAGGCAAATTCATATTAGCAGCCAAATGACTGTCAAAGTATGACATTGTTCACAGTAAGTTAAATAGTGCTAATGTTGTTTTGAAGTAATTCAACATTTCAGATCGAATATTCAAAGTATTGTGTTAAACTGTATCGGCACCGTGTCACCATACTTTAAATAATCGGACAGAAATTTCATCGAAGTTCATTCATTCATTCATTTTCTTGTCGGCTCAGTCCCTTTATTAATCAGGAGTCGCCACAGCGGAATGAACCGGCAACTTATACAGCAAGTTTTTACGCAGCGGATGCCCTTCCACCCGCAACCCATCTCATCCCATCAGTTGCAGTGTTTTGTGCAGATGTAGAGAGCTGGAACAGTGGGCTATTCATCACATAATCTGCGCATGTGACTGACCGCCCTGCACTCATTGCAGACTGTGACTAATAATGCAATCTGGTTAATCAGGAGCTCTTGAAGCTCTGCTTGAGAGATAAGAAGGTTTTTTTTTTTTTTTTTTTTTTTGTGTAACTCTGTTGATTTTCCTTCTTGTTTTTGTTCAGGCGTCTCGGAGTGGAGCTGGGGAAGTCTGTGGTTTATCAGGAGTCAAACCGAGGTGATCAATAATGCTTCATTTACACACAAACTCTTTTGATGGTGGCCAAGGGTGACCCTTGGAAATACAGGCATATAGAGCTGCATGATATTGGAAGAATCTGTCATTGCAAAAATGAAGAGACTTTTACCAGATTAACTGAATAATGGAAAAAAACTATAATTTTTGATTGAAATATTTTAAAGGGGACCTGTCATGCAAAAATGAAATGGGGGGTTTAAACAGTTGTGTGGCAGCAGTCTATGAATATAGCCAGCTTCTAATGGTAAACATTTATTCAATTTCTTTTTTTATCATCGCACTTGATAAAAACAACAGAAGCAGAAATCTGCAGAAACAATTTGATTGACATTCTCGCTTTATCAGAGCGGGAAAGCCCCGCCCATTAGTGATGATTTCTTCCTTATTAGCATAAACAGCCCTGAGTGAGAAGCAGCTGACCACCATTAGAGTTTTGACTTGCTGGATAATGTCATCAACTAAGAGATATTGGCTGTTTCTCAATTCCAAGAACGCAGAGAACGGACTTGCGTTCTTGTGGAGACCGGTCTTGCCAGGTGTCCTCGGAAAAACGAACTCAGGAAACCACAAGGGCAGAGAATGCGTCCTTTTAGAAATGAGATGCTGCTTTCTTCCTGATGGTCACGTGACCTTCACGCGTTTTAAATGGTCAATTATTTAAACATTTCAACATTAATACAACGATTTATTGTTTTCCACCCTTTTCAAAATAAATACTTTGCATAAAAACATCATCAATATACTCTGCACAATATAAATAAAACATTTTATTACGAATTTCAGCAAACAAACACCCTTAATGTGTTTATTCCTTTATTAAAATGTCCATGGTAATGTTTACTTTCACCGTTTTATTTAGGGAAACTCCTGAGGTAAATAAGTTTCATCTTCGAACTTTATTAATACATCTAAATGAAATGCTGCGCTTCCCACCTCCAATCGCAATGACTTCTGGGACTTCTAAAGCGTGTTCGGTGCTCAAGTCTGCATCGGTGCGTCCTTGATATTAAGATCACATTCGGGAAGTTTCCCGCGTCCTCTGTTCTTGCGGTCTTGAGTATTGGAACTGAACTATGGCAGCTGATGATGATGTTACACAAGGACGCAAGACCGCTAAAGAACGCATATTGAGAAACAGCCATTATATATGCTAGAACATGCAAACTCCACACAGAAATGCCAACTTACCTAGCTGGGACTCGAACCAGTGACCTTCTTGCTATGAGGCGACAGTGCTAACCACTGAGCCACATATTCATTCATTAATTTTCTTTTCAGCTTAGTCCCTTTATTAATCATAGGTCCCCATAGTGAAATGAACCGCCAACTAATCTAGCATATGTATCACCCATCCAGCTGCAACCCAACACTGGAAAACACTCATACACACTTTTTCACACTCATACACTACAGCCAATTTAGCTTATGCAAATTCACCTATAGCGCATGTGTTTGGACTGTGGGGGAAACCGGAGCACCTGGAGGAAACCCACGCGAACACAGGGAGAACATGCAAACTCCACACAAAAATGGCAACAGATCCAGCAGGGGCTAGAACCGGCGTAATTTTTGCTGTGAGGCAATCGTGCTATCCAATGCGCCACCTTTCCGGCCCCCTCACCCTCCTATATATTACATCGGAAAAGGAAAAGACATTAATTGAAGGGAGATACTTTTATTCATTAAAATGATCAGCCCAATAATTTAGCATCACCTGAAAAAAGCAACTCATTTTTGATTGTTATTTCCACGTGTTTGTTTTTATCTGACAGAAACGAGAGTAGAAATCAAAGAGTCTGTAAGAGGACAGACGATCTTCATCATCCAGACCATTCCCAGGTAAGAGTGAACCTCAGAAAAGCAGATCAGCATGTTTATTAGTCTGACTTCACGGTCAGACTGATTAGACTAAATTGAGTCACTGCGTTTTGCAATATGAACGCATAAATAGTGCATAAGTACAGTTGAAGTCGGAATTATTAGCCCTCCTGAATTATTAGCCCCTCTATAAATATATTTTCTCCAATTTCTGTTTAACACAAAGAAGATTTTTAACACATTTCTAATTATGATAGTTTTAATAACTCATTTTTAATAACTGATTTCTTTTATCTTTGCCATGATGACAGTAAATAATATTTAACTAGATATTCTTCAAGATGCTAGTATTCAGCTGAAGCCTGGTTTATACTTCTGCGTCAAGTGACCGGCGTAATCCACGGCGCATGCAACGCACGTAGCCGTGCATTTATACTTCTGCGCGCTGTCTCTGTTGGTCTGCATTAACACTTCCGAAATGCTAGTTGGCAGTGAGGTGTTAATGCTCCTCTGTGTCGAGTTTCTTCGCTGCTGTTTTGCTTTTTCTGAACACTTCCTAAATGTACTAGTGGCTCAAACTCGCTCATTTTGAGGCAGGAACTGGCGGACGTGCAACAACTTTAACTATGAGGTAAACACAAAACAAAACTTTCCATCCGGAGCTCCTTCACCGGATTTCACACTTGTAAACAATCGCTCCATTGGGCTTGTGCCGCTCGCGCGGCTTTCGGTCCCGCCCTGACTCTTCATCGCTACCAAGCCGACCAATCACAGAGCTTGCGCCACGCGTTGTTGTGACGTGTAGTTACATTTTTTGAGAGGTGCACATCAGCGACGCCAACGGCCACGGCGTAGGGCTATACGTCAACATGTAGGCTGCGCTGTAGCATACGCGTGCGATTGACGCAGAAGTATAAATCAGCCTTTAAGTGTGCTTTCACACCTGTGAATCGATTCAGTTGTTCTGAAACAGAGATTACATTGTTACATTGTTGCTCTTTACTCTTGGAGCGGTTCGCTTTCACACTGCAAAGTTTCTAATCGGACCAAAAGAGCTAAAACAAGTCACGTGCGAGTAAACTCTCCTCACATTGGTCAGAGTGTCAGGGCTTATTTTGCAGCGTCCCGCTAAGCTGTCAGGAGAGGTGGTGGTTTGGTGGTGATTGACAGGGTGGGTGCGCACGCGACTTGTCTGAGGAGAGACGCGGTGGGGAGGGGTGAGGGTGCGCGACGATGCCTATTTGAGGACCTGGAGGGAGATGCGAGATTACCGGGAGATCATCACTCGTTTGCAGGCATCCGGAGACTCGCAAAACTTCCCGCCCTACTCATAATTCTCTCTTCAAATAGCCGTATGCCTATTACATACCCATAAAACACTGTGATATAACCACGCTCGGATCGGATGGCTTTCCCACTGCAATCGAACCGCTCCAGGGTACGTTTCAATCGAGCCGAGACCACCTCATTCAAGCGATCTCGGAGCGATTACTTTGGCGCGGAACAGAGCGTGATTGCCCTGTTCACATATGCCAAATGAACAGCGCTAACTGGGCAAACGAGATACGTTCCGAAACAAAAGTGTAGGTGTGAAAGCACCCTAAGTGACATTTAGGCCCAATCCCAATTTTATTTTTGTACTCTTACCACTTAAAAATGTACCCCTAAGAAATGGGACCGCACAACAGCACCTGCACACGTCATTATATGTCATTGCAAGTCTTCAAGCTATATATATATATATATATATATATATATATATATATATATATATATATATATATATATATATATATATATATTTTTTTAATGTATATATAAATATGTATATATATATATATATATATGTATATATATATATATATATATATATATATATATTTTTTTTTTTTTATCAAATATAC
>NC_133178.1:63240000-63242500 GCF_049306965.1 Danio rerio
TTTTTTATAATCGCACTTGATTTAAGCGTCTGCAGAAAAACTTTGATTGACATTCTACCTTTGTACGTGTCATCGGAAGGGGAAAGCCCCGCCCATTAGTGATGATCTCTTCCTCATTAGCATAGGACTCTAGCCTTATTTCTGAATCTATGCTGACACATAAGCATTTGTAGCTCTGCCTTTTTTGAAAAGACCACGCAATTTTAATGTAAACAGACAGTCACCAAAACAGCACAATTTTGATCAAAGCCTAAAAGGGGGCAGTTCCGACGAGTTAAAAAACATTTTCTTTTCAGCTGAAACTGAGCTGAGTATTTTGAGCTGAAACTTCACGTACACACTCCAGAGCAGAGATGCCCAAACCAGGGCTTGAGGGCCAAAGATGGCCTATGGTAACCTTTGGGCCCTATCATACACCCGGTGCAGTGTGTCGCAAGGCGTGGCGCAGTAGCCTTTTGGTAGTTTCAGCTTGGCGCAAGAGTTGTTTTGAGGCGTTGCGCTACGCTGTTTAAATAGCAAATGCATTAGCGCTCATATGTGCGCTCATAGGCGTTCTGGTCTAAAAAGGAAGGCGTTCTGAGGCGGACCGCTGGCGCGGTGCTATTTTGAGGAACTATAATAGATTTTTCATTAGACCAACACAAACCCGGTCTAAACTCCAGCGCAGAGTTGCGCTTCGCTTACACACTGCTTAATACGCACAAGAGAGCAATAGGCAAATATCTTTACATATGAAAAAATGTAAATATTAAGGATATATATAGGATATAATAAGAATAGATATAGGATATAAATATAAAGGATTAAAATATTACAAAACATATTATTTTCTAGCCTACATAAATATGAAAAACCACTGCTTTTATGTCTTCTTCATCTCGGGAGGCTTTTTCAGTTCATTCATAACAATTTGCTTTTGTATAATGTTATTATTATTAGCAGTATTATTTATTATATCCATATTTATATTTGTTTTATTAAAACAAGCTTAGATTTGCCCACCTGTCAGGTTTTAGACCATATGGGGCACAGCATGTGTTTTAGGATATGACTCTGGTTTTTGAGCACATTTTGCTATTATTATTAATTTATTTGTTTGCTGGAAATTAGAACTGAATTTAGAAATAGTTTTGAAACGAATATTTGCACTTAACAAACAAAATTATTTATTTATAGACTAATTGATGTCTGTGCGTAAAGGTTTCCCTATTCAAGAGCGAAAGTGAAAGTGATCCATTATCTCTCATTCTCACGCAGTAGATGCTCTGTTTAACAGTTTTCTGTTAATAAACTGTTAACTGTTTGCTAGTGAAATGCTCATTTTTTCCACTTAGACTTACTTTGTGTCCTGTAAATAGCGAATGCACTCTTGGCGTGACGCAGCTGGCTCTTAAAGGGAATGGGAGATGAGACTCTGATTGGTTTATTCTCAAAAAACACCTATAACTCATTAAGAAAATAAACTCAACCCTTTTAGAACATGCGCCACGGCGCAAGGCAGATTTCCCGTCCTTAAATTAGCAAGAAACGCGTCCTGACACGCCCTGAAAGCGCTTGCGCCCTGCGTTTTGCGATCTGCGCATGGACCGTCATAACAGAGCCCTTTGATTTTTCCCGCCATCCCATCTGAGAAGAGAGGGAGAATAGTGGGGATTGTTTTCATTTTAAATTTGATGTAACCTTTTATTTGTGGGTTTAAATGCTAGGTTACTTAAACTTTAGTTCAATGTTTCAATTGAAATGCTGTCATTTAGTTTAAAATGTACATACTGTCACCCGACGGATAAAGGACAATGCAGAGACTTTGGTAAGCAAATCAAGGCAAAGGCAGATTCTGCTTGATCAGTGTATTCCGCATTGAACTCCACTTTGTTATAAATGTGATTGTTTATGTTTTTATTGCAATAAGCTATAATTTAAAAAAATATATATTCTGCATTAGTTAATACGATTCAAAGAGTTGCTTTCTATTTATTTTTGAATGTTTTGAAATAAATTAGGAAATTACCCATGGCAACTTTAATGTCAAATTGTTTGGTGTATTTATCTTTGGCCCACGGGTGTGATTTTGGTTTTGGACCTTCAAACGAAAAGGTTTGGGCATCCCTGCGCTAGGGACATCAGTGACTTGTAAAAAAGGGGCGTAATTGACCTTATTCTAAAATGCGGAAGTGCGCCTGTTTTCGCGATTGTTTTAGAACTTCCGATTCAGTCGCCTGTGGGAGAAATGACTAGGAATAATAAATGGCAGAAAACGGTCAAACTACTTGCTCCACAAACAAATGTTTGCATGACTATACAGACCAAGTAGAATAATGTAATAAGGAAATATCAGTTTGCAACATCAAACAGCAAAACGAGCAGTTTTTTAAGTCTAAAAATGAATGGAAGTGAATGAGACCGGAAGTCTCAAGCCAAAAAGATTCATATGGCTGCGCCCGCTCGTCGGCGAAGAATAAGGTGAATAGGTCACATTTAAAATAAAGCATGACCAAGATGT
>NC_133178.1:63247500-63282500 GCF_049306965.1 Danio rerio
CTAGCAACTTTTTCCATATTACTGTATCTGGTTCAGTGCTTGACATATATTTCCCTCATTATTTGCTGAAAGCATTACTGTCCTTTTATTAATATATATATATATATATATATATATATATATATATATATATATATATATATATATATATATATATATATATATATATATATATATATATATATATTTAAAGTCAGAATTATTAGCCCCCCTTTGAATTATTTTTTTCCTTCTTTAAATATTTTTACCAAATGATGTTTAACAGAGCAAGGAAGCTTTCACAGTATGCATGATAATATTTTTTTCTTCTGGAGAAAGTCTTACTTGTTTTATTTTAGGCTAGAATTAAAGCAGTTTTTAATTTTTTAATAAGCAATTTTAAGGTCAAAATTATTAGCTCCTAGCTATATATATATATGTCAGTTAAAGTCAGAATTAATAGCTACATATATATATATATATATATATATATATATATATATATATATATATATATATATATATATATATATATATATATATATATATATATATGTATGTATGCATGTATGTATATATATTTATTATATTATTATTATGTGTGTGTATATATATATATATATATATATATATATATATATATATATATATATATATATATATATATATATATATATATATATATATATATATATATATGCATGTATGTATGCATGCATGTATGTGACTCTCTACACCAACCCAACGATTTGAAATGAAGTAAACAAGCTTTAACTGCAGACTATCAGCTATAATAGGAGGGTATTTACATTCAAACAGGTATTTATTTATTTAATTCATTATTATTCTTTGAATTACATATAAAAACTATTAGCCAAAGTTCTCATGAACATCAAAGGTCTTTAATAAATGCAAGGCTTTTCAGTGAACTGGTCAAATAGTTGCATTTGACTTCCATAGTGGTATAAAAATACCATGGAAATCAATGTTGACCGTCAACTGTGAATGGAAGTCAATGAAAGTTCAAAGTTGTCATTATTTTCCATGTACACACACACACACATTTATATATATTGTATATATATATATATATATATATAAACTAATCCTCTATTGTTGAACTTTCTTTTGTTGAATATAGTAGATATTTAAAAAAATGTTAATATGTGAACAGTTGACGAATCATTTGGTCAAACAGTCGCCATTGACTTCCATAGCAAGAAAGAACATACCATGAAGTTAATGGTGACCATCAACTGCAAAGGAACTCTGGAAGTCAGCTACTGCTTTCAGTATAAAGTGTGTGTGAATAGTGAAGCATCAGTGTAATGGACTGTCTGACTTCTGCCGTATCTCTTCAGGGCTCAGTCGTATGCCGAGCGTCTGCGTCTCGGCCTGGCTGTCATACATGGGGAAGCAGAGTCCGACATGGCAGACGGCAGACACTCTCCTCCATGTGTGCGCAACACCATCGGGCATCCCGGTTTGGAGCTGCCATGTAAGAGCACCACACTGCGGGCGCAATGCTGCTGCATAAACACTACATGATATTAAGAGTTTACGGCAGGTTATAAACACAGACCAGACCAGCAGGTGACTGGGTTTCTCCCAGTGCTAGTAGAAGGAACACGTCATGCTCATATTTCACTCTAAAATCAAAAGAAAAAATCCTTGGCAATAGTTATTCTTTATTTTGTTGAGAAGTAGAGATACATTTGCATGACTGATTATTGATGTTATTCTAAATTATTAAATTTGGAAAAAAGTGCAGTATTAAAGTGGGAAATTAACCATTGGACACCACTATAATAGTCTGCGCTAGAAAGCTGCTCAAAATACTGCTCAAGCATTTTTCGAACTTCCTGCTCATCTTGGTTGTCAGATGTCTGCTCTCTGCACGCTTACCGCGTTCACCTGAGATTAAGTTCACACATACTATGAAGTTTGCCACACCTGCGAACCGCACACTTCATAGTTCATTCACAAAATATGTCAAAGCATCTACGCTCGCCAGAGGACAACAGCCAGTCACATGACATTTACAGGGGTGCGTAAACGTGATTGGCTAGCATTTGCTCTTGGGTTTTTGCATGAAGTGACCTAACTGACATCTGTTTGATTTAAAGTTCACATGGATTTTGACAAGAAAAATAACACTTTAAAAATTACCTTAAATAATCCAAGGGCTGTTTCATTCAGTGATTAACCTCCATGTGTAAAGCTGCCATGTAGTTCAGGTCAAAAAATTTGTGATCTGCAAAGCACGACTAATCAACTTCAGTCAAAAGTTCAACCCCCTAAAATATATATATATATATATATATATATATATATATATATATATATATATATATATATATATATATATGTATGTATGTATATTTATATGTATATATATTAGGGATGTAACGGTATCAGAATTTCACGGTACGGTAATACCTCGGTATGAATGTCACGGTACGGTATTTATTGAATCATTTACAGGAAAAAACAAAACTTATGAAAATACTCCAAAAAAGTGTCAATGACATACAAATTAGCCATCTATCTGTAAGCTTTGAAACAGGAACTTCAATTTTAATAACAAAAAATTATTAAACCATGTAAAAAAATAAAGTTTCAATTTAGTATTGTTGAAAACTTATCACATTCAACATTTAATCACACTCAGCCCATCTACCCAGATGAGAGCTCTGCTGGTCGGACTTCTCATCAAGCATCCCCTGCTGGATCTAATCTCACTATATTTATTAAACGGGATATTTCATTTATCTTGTTGTCTTTATCTAACGACATATTCCCTGACTTTGGTCATTGGAATCTATTACTTGTTCTCAGGTAACGTGTTTTGGCTGAGCGCAAAGATAAGTTAATGATTAATGTAAGCACGTACATTCTGTATATTGACTGATCGCTTGCCTTTATTTCCTATAATGTATAAACTTATTGTATGTTATACTTTTAAAATGGCCATTATCGATTCTTAAAACTGATACTCAGCAAAAGAGAGCCTGTGTTTCGTATTTTCACTGAAATTGAAAGGAGGCAGTTGTTATCTGCTCCGTTTTGTTATAAATATCCACACAGTGAAGATGACGCTCATCTTATGCAGCACGACGCCTCAACATGTCTGCTGTCTAAGTTGCTAATATTAAAATGAAAATAAGCAGTTCCTTAAATCATGTTTACATTTTATTGTTGATAAAGTGAAACAACGAAGCCAGGGTGATGTGAATGAACTTATAAAGTACACTGTTCCCTTTGAAGATTTACCCGTGTCCTCGGTATAGTCTGCTTTTCCATATCAAACTGAGAAGAAGAGACTGCAGCCTTGATCAAACTTGCGAAGTCTGAACTTACAAGGAGAGGATGCAGGACTGAACTGTGTGTGTTAGGCAACTTAATATTGAGGAAAAGCCCCAATCAGAGAGGCGAATGTCTGCAGCCCCGCCTCCGTTTTCAGATGTCTCCGTTTTCCATCATCCACACTGAGACATTATCCACACATTTCGAAACGCTCCGTTTTCGGCGCTCGAGAGCTCTTTTCATCCCCGCTTCTAGCAGCACACTCCATTTCCGCATTACTGGATCTGTAGCGACAACAGACCGCAAGGGATGATGGTCAAGCATGGGCTGATGGGTATTGTAGTTTTCGCTACCTCCCGTTCGCTTCATTCGCCTAAGCAAATTTTCTCAGAAGACCTATAGTTTTACCGAGTCATGCGACTTCGGTAATATCGAAAAAAATTAATATTGCGGTATGACTGTATTTACAATACCGTTACATCCCTAATATATATATATATATATATATATATATATATATATATATATATATATATATATATATATATATATATATATATGTATGTATGTGTGTGTGTGTGTGTGTGTATGTGTATGTATATATATATATATATATATATGTATGTGTGTGTATATATGTGTATGTGTGTGTGTGTGTGTGTGTGTGTGTGTGTATGTATATATATATATGTATGTGTGTGTATATATATATATATGTGTATGTGTGTGTGTGTGTGTGTGTGTGTGTGTATGTGTATGTATATATATATATATATATATATGTATGTGTGTGTATATATATATATGTGTATGTGTGTGTGTGTGTGTGTGTGTGTGTGTGTGTGTATGTGTATGTATATATATATATATGTATGTGTGTGTGTATATATATATATATGTGTATGTGTGTGTGTGTGTGTGTGTGTGTATGTATATATATATATATGTATGTGTGTGTATATATATATATGTGTATATATGTGTGTGTGTGTGTGTGTGTGTGTGTGTGTGTGTGTGTGTGTGTGTGTGTGTGTGTGTGTGTGTGTGTGTGTGTGTGTGTGTGTGTGTGTATGTATGTATATATATATATATGTATGTGTGTGTGTATATATGTATATGTGTGTGGGTGTGTGTGTGTGTGTGTGTGTGTATTATTTAAACTTGAACATTGCTTAAAAATGGATTCATTCATGGAGTCATTAACATCCTTAAAGCTATCTTCATTTTTTTTTATATTAATATTATTAATATTAATATTTTATTTTTTACTAGATACATATACAGAAATAAAAATGTTTTTTCTTTTGATTTTAGGGGTGAAATGTGACCTGAACTAGCTTTCATGACAAATAAAGCATTTCTAAACATAAAGCAATAAAGGGCTCAGTTGCTGCTCTCATTCTGGAGATCTCTTATGTAGTTCAAGTTAGGTCAAGATGTTTTATTTAGCTATTTATGTTTCCCTCTTCCTCTTATTTAGCACTGTCTCTATCCCAAGGCTCTGTCTCAAAACCTATTGAAGTAACTGAACCATCCAGACAGCACTTGCTGACAGCAATGATCAATCATCAACACTTGTAATTACTCCTAAAACGAGCTTTGCGTTGACCTGGTTTCGATCAAAACAACATCACATCAGTTTGTTTTTGGCTTGAAGCATCGCATATTAATACACTTCTCTAAAAAATAAAACTCCAGAACATTGCATTAATATCACAGCAATTACTTTACATGACAAATGGTTACGGTAACAATCAATAAAGGAACTGGAGAAGCCAGTCGTCTAGAATTTGAGACACAGCCTTTATTTTTCACTCTTTCATGTGCTGTTTGAGCCAGGTTTTAATCTCACACATGTCTCACCTTGAGCACTTGATTAGTTAAAGCAACTGTATGGAACTTTATTATTATTACCTTGTTATTAAGGAAAAACATTCTTCAAATTCTCGTCTGTCCGCTGCACCTGCGAATACTTAGACATGAAAGTAAGAGCAAGAGAAAGAGCGAGAGAGAAAGAGAGAGAGGGAAAGAAACACCACACACAAGCCTACACTACACTACACAAAACTACTCATAACAACATTATTTCTGTTAGGTGACAAGACTTTTGTCTCAGCAAAGTCAGACCTTACTGTCCTAATAAAATAATTAAAAATCAAGGCATGATCTTTTTTTATTTTGGTAAAATATGCATAATCTAGAGGCCTTTGCCTTTCATATGAGCCACTTCTGATACCAAATGATCGAGTAGAAGTCAAGTTATTATTTGTTGATCCTTAAACTTGAATAGGCGACAAGACTTTTGTCAGGTAGTGTAGAAAATCACAGCAAAACTAAATATCGCGATGTCCGAGTTTTCCAATATCGTGCAACCCTAGTCAAAATACGTGCTCTACATGCAAGTGTGTTTATGACTATTCATAAAAAGATGAATAAAATATTAATGAAGTATTAATTTGTGTGCAACATCAAGCTGTTTTTAACATCTAAACATCAATGGAAGTGAGTGAGACCGGAAGACTCGAGTCAATAAGCTGTGTCCACTCATACATGAGGAATAAGATCAATATAAATGCAGACGTGACCTAAATGCATTGAGTTTCTGCAATGTGATTGGCTGATATTTGCAATAATGAGCTTCAGTTGAATAGGTGTACCTAATATAGAGCCTTTTAAGTGTATTCTGTTTGCCTACTAATGCAGGGTTGATCCCGTCTTGACAATTTCTTTCTCATCACTACCAGGATAAATATGTCTGACAACATATTGCCAGTATTCGTTAGGAAAGCTGACAATGTCGGCAATAATATTATCCACTTTAAGAGAGATTTATAGGTTTTCTTGGATGTCAAAAGTAATCAAACAGTCGTATTTCTGGTTAGCGCGCAAACAAATATAAAGATGGCAGCTGAGCTTGTTGGTTGTAATGCTGCGTTCACACCAGACGCGTCAAGCGCGAGTGATTTGCATGTTAAGTCAATGCAAACGTGGGAATAGACATCCTGTGGCGTGATACGCGCGAATGGCGTGGCGTGAATGACGTAAATTGCGCGAATGGCGAATTGAGCGTTTTGCGCGCTTAACGAGCGTTTTGCGAGAGTCTCCTGAATTCGAAAATCTGAACTTCAGCGTACATTCGCGCCGCGTTAACCAATCAGAAGCTTGCTCTTGTGGGGGCGTGTTTGTGACGTAGAATCTGTTGTCGGTGTTTCGAGGGAAATCTTCCAGCCTTCACCGACAACAGTTCATCAAACTGGGCTTGGCTCAGTCAGAAGCACTGCTGAAAGCCTCCATCATCCAGGTTAAGTTTCTGGAGGAGTTTTTTGAGCTTACACAGCTGGATGCACCTCTGAAAGAATGTAGTGGACTCAGACACGACCCTAAACGTATCAATGCTGTTTTTCTCCATAAAATCCATGTTAGCCATTTAGCTATGAAGCTAGAGTCTTCGGGCAGACAGAAGCCCTGCCCATCACGAAGCGGGGTTTGACTCGCGAATGAAGCGAGTAAACTCAAATGTTCACGCGGCTATTTACGCGCGGATATCGCGATTTATTCGTCCGTTCCGTGTCTGGTGTGAACACAGCATAATAGTCTAATCACTGTGAAACATGTATTGCAGTATAATCATACAAAGTGAACCAAAGGTGGCTGTAAAGTCTCAAAATTACATACAGTCAAAGTACATACAGTTGCTTTAATTGAAACTTTCATAACCACACTGCGATGTTTAGCTTATTAATGTATGAGCAGGTCTCGTGTTGTTTGTGTCTTGGCCATTATACTCTCGTATTGCCTGATAGAAGTTCACTTCAAGTAGATCTATGTACATTTATGGTTTTTGAATGGACTTTGACCATCCTCAAATGAACCACTCTTGATTTAGTCGCTTCGTTTTATTGGAGAGTTGAAGAAACATTTATTTGGATGCTCAAATAAGGTTCAGTGAGGATTGTTGAAGTCCTGGTTTCTTGTCTGTATGTTTTTTATCATTTTGTGTGTGGATTTTTGTTTAACGTGATGTTTATTTATTGGTAATAGGCAAACAGCAAGCTCCGTTCCCAGGCATAGAGCTACCAAGTATGACGGTTAACTCTTATTTGCTACCGATCACAGCAGTGAACACGCTGAAAATGGTTCCTATTGCATGCGTGCAGTGCCTGAGGTCTCTCAGTGTCTGTGATCCAAGCGCTCTGAAGTACTCTATCTTTATTATTAAAAAAAATACTTCAACAATACGAGCATGAGCTGCTCTAACTCACTATGTATCAAGTGTCTTAAACTACTATGAATTAATGTTTCAATTAATAAATTTGGAAAAATATCGGTAACACTTTGTGGTCACGATTCACACCATTAGCTACCGAGTTAGGGCGTACTCACACTATGCTATCCGAACCGTGCTCAGGCCCGTTTCCTGGATCGTTTGAGAAGTGTGAGTGCACTGATTCGGGCTCAGGCATGGTTCACTTGGCCGGCCCTGGCCCAGTTGGAAGAAGTGGGCCTGAGCATGGTTCACTTGGGCTTTGGTGTGGTACGCTTGTAGTGTGAGTGCAAAACACGCCAAAGCCCGAAACTGAAAGCTTGACGTTACTTTTAAGGGACTGTTTCATATGGCTTTATTATTCAATCTACTGCTCAATGAACGCAAACTGCCGTAGTTTATTAAATACGCAAACCCCTCACTGCATGAAAGCTGTGCAGCTTTGGCAAACCTCCTCATTCCTGCAACACGAGAGCTTTATGATTGTTTTTGAGCGCCAAAAGTGGCGGATCTGTTTGGCAAAATATCTGACTGCGTGTCACCGCATCCCTAAGGACTATTTGGCGAAATATTTGACTGCATGTCACTGCGTAACAAACGACTGAAACGATATAACTAGAGAAATCTCCACTGTGCTGAGCGACAGCGCTCACTGAACAGGGCAGCATCGATGAGCTAAGCGTGCCCAGGCCCAATTGTCATGTGAGTGCGGGCCGTCGGGGGAGACGGGAGGGGGGACAAGCGTGCTTTGGCCCGGTTCTAGGCAACTGTACCTAGTGTGAGTACGGCCTTATTACCGTATTACTCATATTAAGATATTAATATTATTACTCGTATTAAGATATTAACCGTTTATTGGTAATTATAAAGTATGATTTATTTTTTATTCTACATCCCTAATCCTACACAATACCTAAACTCAAGTTACTAATTATTACTAAGCAGCTAATTAGTAGTTTATTGAGCTAATTCTCTTAGCAAGGTGTCTGCTGGGTCTTAAAATGTCTTTCAACTCAAAAACAAAATTTTAGGCCTTAAAAAGTCTTACATTTACTGAAATTTTTGTGTTGTAGGTCTTACTTTTTTTAAAAACAGCTCTTAATTTTCCTTTGTTTATGTATAGCTACCTAATCTGACCAAAATCCATACAATCACCAACAATCCATCTCAATAAAACCTTTTTAAGAATGTAATTTTTACCTCTATTTACCATGATGCTTTTATTATTTTCCTTACAATAACATTCGTACAAAAGTTCTTCATGTATTTACAGATGTGTAAGCTGACCTGGACAGACAATTGTACATACATTTAGTTTATTATAGTTTTTATAGGCCCCGTTTACACTAGTGCGTTTTAGTTTTAAAACAGCGTTTTAGATCAAAAACGATCCGCGTCCACACTAGCGTTTCACCCAGCGTTCCTGAACATATCTCCGTCCACAGTACGCCACCATAACGTATATCACGTGACCATTCGCGCATCTCGACCATCTCGCTCGGAATTTGGTTATTGTTAGTCAACAAATGCCGGTTGAACAATAAACGCGATGGAAAAGAAAGCAAGAGAGGTATTTTTGTGGACAGACGACGAGGTCGAGTTTTTACTAAACGTAACAAATGAATAACTGCACAATGGCGTCTAAAACAGACAATAGTGCAAACAACGCTCCCATTTCTGTGTCCGTGTTGTTGTTTACAGTGAATGCTGGTCTGCTGTCTTCCGGTAGCGTTAAAGCCATGTGTTAAAGCCATGTGATAGAGGCTTGACGAATAAGGGAAGGATACGCAATAACACAAAAGCCCCAATCAGGTAGCGAATGTCAGCAGCCCCGCCTCCGTTTTCAGATGTCTCCATTTTCCCACATCCACATTGAGACAGAGCAGCAGCGCTTCAGAATGAATATGGCCTCTACAGCGTTTTCGAAAAGCTCCGTTTTCGGCGCTCGAGAACTCCGGCGTAGTGTGGATGGATGGCGTAACCGTAGCAAAACTTAAGCGTTTTAAAACAAAAAAACGCATTAGTGTAAACGGGGCCATAGTCAAGTGATCAGCGTGACCCACGGCAACGCGTAAGGTAGATGCCGTGGGTCACATGGATCACGTGATGCAGAAGTGTAAACCAGGCTTTAGTGTTAAGGGTGATTTATACTTAACGCGTTCTTTAAGTGATCGGTGTAAACCTCTGCGTATGTTCCTCTGTGTCGGGTTTCTTTGCTGGTGTTCTGTTTTTTCTGAACGCTACCTTAATGTACAAGTGGCTCAATCTCGCTCATTCAGAGGCAGAAATTGGTGGACGTGCAACAACATTAATCATAAGGTAAACACAAAACAAAACTTTCCACACTCGCTTAACCGGTTTGCGCGGCTCTTGGCTACCAAGCAGACCAATCACAGAGCTTACGCTACACGTCGTTGCATGGTATAAAGTATAAATCAGCCTTAAGCCGGTCTCTAAATTTAATCTGACCCCTAAACCTGCCCATACCACTCAACCGTTTTCTATCTTAAATCAATATCAACGTATGATCATAAGTACACTGTTCCTAACAAAATCTTTAATGAAAGTGCATAGTAGTTAAAGACACCTTATATAAAGTGTGCTCAATATTGTTAAAAGGTAGGGTGGGCAGTATCACCAAAACATCACAAAGCAAGTAAACCTAATTACTTTATGTAAATTTGGAATATTCGTAAGTTTTGATTAGCAAGCCATTGGGAAATAACTAATATAAACATGCATAGCTGTGCATATAACTACTGTGTACACCGCCATACCATTATCCCAGAAGTGATTGTTACAGCTTCAGAGTGCTTCTCTCGAACAGAACTAAGAAGCCTCAATTGAAGTGCTTATTTTCAAAATTCCATGTAATCTTCATCGTTCAGAAAAGGAACCATTGAATGTCTGTCCGAGAGATATGCCTTTATTTGTGATCCAGGCTCATCTTGCCAATCAACACACCATGCCTGCTTATGAAACCCCCCCCTAGACTAGAGGTTTGAAATGGTAGTCTTGTAGCTGCTTGTAACCAAGGCCCTTGCATCGTCTTGGAAACACATGACCTTGAGAAATAGAGGAAGGTGTTCATTGAAGAGTTTGAGGTTTTGGTACGGGGCTCATTTAAAAGCAAGGCAGCATGGGTAAAGTCAGCGTATTCTTTGTGTGTGCGTAAGCTTGCAGAAACACACAGCGGAATTGAGTTCGACTATACCATTAATGCAGTAGAATATGCATTTTATAATAGATTAAAATGGGCACTATAATGGGATGTCGTTCACAGAGGATGTCGTCTTGCATTGCATCACCCTAAATCCTCACCCTATCCGTAAGGGAGCGCCATTTCCCCCTTCGAAGGAAACTCATTTCGGCCGCTTGTATTTGAGATCTTGTCCTGGATGCTGCACACTAGTAGTGGTGTGAAGAGATCATGATTGTAAAGTGCTTTGGGTGTATGACCATACACATTAAATGCGCTATATTAATACACATTACATTACGTCTCTTGGTCTTGTATGTCTACTAGACACCATCAGCTGTATATGTATTATTTTCGCCAAGTACCCATCCTCTGTGAACAGCACCTTTTAGGACTTGTTCAAAACAGTGGCTCTTTACAGCGTAGTTCTGTTGAATACTATTAATCGAGATTAATTCATCCGAAAGTCTCATTAAGATGCAAAAACGAAAGTAGTGATTTGGAACGTGCTGTTGATGAAAGGCATGTGTTGAAGGCATGCATAATTCCTTTAACCCTATGTATTCTCAAATAGACCCACCAGTCTTCCTCTCTCTCGTGTTTACTTGGATCGGAGTGTGTGTGTGTGTGTGTGTTTTGGCTGTGTTCCTATGTCTGTCCTCTGGATGAATGACACTAGCCCCTGTTGACCATTCCTGAATTACAACAGTTGTCCTGGAGTCTGTCATGCTGACTCGAGGACTGATTGATTGACTGATTGATGTGTAGTTTCCTGCACTGACTCTTAGTGTACACCTCTAGATACGATTGGGTACATTGGGGACCAAGAGTTGATCATTTTGATTTCTGCATGGCATGAGTTTTTTTTTTTCCATTCCTGTTTGGATTGAATTGTAGGTGGGGTAAAATGGGAAGTGTTCTCCATCTTGTATCTAACCCAGTTATATGCTACGCATAACTGGTTACTTCTGGACTCTTTAAGTGGTTGCTAACCATTTTGGTAATATGGATTGCGTGCGTCATTTTAGAAATTCTCATATAAACTTGAACCCATCTTACCCAATCTACTCTGATGCTGGAATGTGATTTGATTGGCCTCTTGGTCTAAAACAATTACTTGAGATGATACACTGCAATGAACACTAGCTTATATATGTCGTTATAGTAATGATGGCCAAGGAGAAACCCCCCATCACGGTGGTTGGAGATGTTGGAGGTCGCATCGCCATCATTGTCGTAAGAAATGAGCGTATTTTTACTTATTTGACCGTAGTTTTGGACTGAGGGGATGAGGAGTATTTGTTATTTTGCTCTTCAGGATGATATTATTGATGATGTGGAGGACTATGTGGCAGCCGCTGAGATCCTGAAGGAGAGAGGAGCTTATAAGATCTACATCATGGCCACCCATGGGCTGCTGTCGGCGGATGCCCCGCGCCTCATCGAGGAGTCCGCTATAGACGAAGTGAGTCTGATGGTGAATCTAAAACTTAAATAAAACCTATAATAGAAAAAAATTAACAATAGTTATAGCGTAAATGAAAAGTGAGAACGCTAAAAATAAAAGTGTATTCAATATGTTAATAAAAACTGTTTGTGTATTTGTCTGTTTGTTTGTGTATTTGTCTTTTCATGTGTTCATTTGTTTATTTGTCAATTCGTTTACAGTATGTTTGCCCATTTGTTTGTGTATTTGTCCATTCATTTTTTTCCAGTCTTTTGTTTGTCAATTAGTTTCTATGTTTGTCAATTTGTTTGTTTGTCTGTTCATTTGTGTCCTTGTTCATTTATTTGTGTATTTGTCAGTTTGTTTGTGTGTTTGTCTGTTCATTTGATTGTGTATTTGGTCATTTGTGTATTTGTCTGTTCATTTGATTGTGTATTTGGTCATTTGTGTATTTGTCTGTTCTTTTGTGTATTTGTCTGATCTTTTGTGTATTTGTCCGATCTTTTGTGTATTTGTCCGTTTGTTAGTGTAGTTTTTTGTTTGATTATTTGTGCATTTGTTTGAGCATTTGTCCATTCGTTTGTGTGTTTGTCCATCCATTTGTGTGTTTGTCCATTTGTTTGTGTATTTGTCTGTTAGTTTGAGTATCTGTTTGTTTGTTTGTTTGTTTGTTTGTTTGTTTGTTTGTGTATTTGTCCATTAGTTTGAGTACCTATCTGTTTGGTTGTTTTTTTGTTTGTTTGTGTATTTGTCCATTAGTTTGAGTATTTGTTTGTTTGTTGGTCCATTAGTTTGAGTATCTGTCTGTTAGTTTTTTTGTTTGTTTGTTTGTTTGTGTATTTGTCCGTTAGTTTGAGTGTCTGTCTGTTTGTTTGTTTGTTTGTTTGTTTGTTTGTTTGTTTGTTTGTTTGTTTGTTTGTTTGTGTATTTGTCCGTTAGTTTGAGTGTCTGTCTGTTTGTTTGTTTGTTTGTTTGTGTATTTGTCCATTAGTTTGAGTACCTATCTGTTTGGTTGTTTGTTTGTTTGTTTGTTTGTTTGTTCATTTTTCCATTAGTTTGAGTATTTGTCTGTTTGTTTGTTTGTTTGCTTGCTTGTTTGTTTGTTTGTGTATTTGTCCGTTAGTTTGAGTATCTGTTTGTTTGTTTGTTTGTTTGTTTGTTTGTGTATTTGTCCATTAGTTTGAGTATCTGTCTGTTTGTTTGTGTATTTGTCTGTTTTTTTGTGTGAATTTTTCTGTTTTTTTGTATATTTGTCTGTCTGTCTGTCTGTCTGCCTGTCTGTCTGTCTTTCTGTCTGTCTGTCTGTCTGTTTGTTTGTTTATTTGTTTGTTTATTTGTTAGTTTGTTTGTGTATTTGTCCAATTCTTTGTATTTGTACATTTGTTTGTGTATTTTGTCTCTTCATTTGTATGTTTGTCAATTCCTTGTTTATTTGTCTGTTCGTTTGTCTATTCATCTATTTATTTGTCAGTTTGAGTGTTTATTTTATCATAAAATGATTTATTATTATGAAATAACAAAAAATTAAAATGTATTATTGAAAAGTTTAGTTTCTACAGTAATTCTTAGTAGTTATTAGTTAAATTTGTAGTTTAAGTCCTTATTTTCAGTTTATTTAAAGCCTGTCAGAAATTATTTTGTGATAACGACTTTCAGGATATACTTTATTTCTTGTGTGTGTCTGCACAATTGTATATAAACTTTTAGAACGTCTAAAATTTAAATCTGAAAATGCACTTCCTGTTTGTTTTCAGTTAAATTCTCAGATTACCTGTCTGAGGTATTGGGCGTGGCTAACATACTAAACCATGCCCCTCCAGCTGTCAGTTTTCACAGCAAACAGTGAGGAGTGAGGAGTCTGTTAGGTTGTAATAAGTCTTTCCAAACTCTTTTCTCGATCTTTCTGAATAAGATGCCTACTTTACCACATCCAATCAGCTTGAAGTAGAAAAAACAAGCCACGCCCACTGCATTCTCATTTAATATTCCAATTCTCTTGGAGCTGCGTCACAATAAAAATAAAAAATGGTTCATGTAGACTTTACAAGGCACAATTTCCTTAGAACAGACTGGATTTCCTCATCAGATACTTACCTTCATGTACACAGGCTTAAAATTTATCAACAAATACTGTAAAATCAGTAAATAATAAAAGAATTGTATGTGCATAAATGTAAGTTCATGAAATGTCTCTGGTCTTTCAGGTGGTGGTGACCAACACGGTCCCTCATGAAGTGCAGAAACTGCAGTGTCCTAAAATCAAGACAGTGGATGTGAGCATGATCCTGGCTGAGGCCATCAGACGCATTCACAATGGAGAGTCCATGGCCTACCTGTTCCGCAATATCACAGTGGACGACTAAACCACACACACACACACACTCACATTCAGTAATGATAAATTTGAGATTAGGGAAGAGATGTGCCAATGCAGTTCCCCAAACACCACAATCACCTTCATTCATCACAGAAAATCGACTTCATCTTCTCTTGCCAAATCGATCGAATTTGAATTTGAAACTAAATAAATGAACAGATACTCAAAACACAGTTCACACACAAAGCCTATTTTTCTTCCTCTTCTCTTTTTATTTTTTAAACAACACATACAATTATATTCAAATGCAAACAATTTGAATGATGCGAGTAAAAGTACATCCCTTTTTTAAGACCTGTTCTGCCATTAAAAGTTCAGTTCTAAAATGACTTCCCTGAAAACGGGTGATTACTTCAACGTACGGTTGTCAAAAGTATTGACTTCGGGAACCAGTTGATACCAACATTTTAAAAACACCCACTTCCCACTAACATTTCTGTTTTAATTAGCTTGCACACATTAATTTGGTATTATGCATGTGAATTTGGCTACGCATGTGTACTTAGTGTCTTTTGCGTGAATTATTTTGAGAGGGATCTGACTCCGTAACATTTGAGCATGTTCCTATATACCGCTGATTAACCATTGTGATCATGTGCTCAACAGAAATAACTGTGATTGGCTGTAAAGCTCATCGATTCACCACTTATTCACCGCTGTTCACCAGTGTTCATCGCAATCACTGATACATGTACACTAGAGTATTTTAAAGCCATGTGGATCAGTCAGTCCATCAGCAAATTTCTTGTATATCAGCTAATAGACAGATCGACTGATTGACGTAGCTTTGAGATGCTCCAGTGTCCCTGTATATGTGTTTGCACTCTGTGAACAGTAGTGAAGTGAGGTGAACCGATGATCTTTACAGCCAATCACAGTCAATTCTGTTGAGCACGTAAACACAATGGCCTATCGGCGGTGTTTACGAACGTGCTCAATACGGCTCAAATGTTTGCAGGAAATGGACGTTTTGAAAACTTCAGTACCGATTAGTACCGAACACGATACTTTTGACGACACTACTGTGATGTTTTTTTGTTTAATTACGTCTTAAGTGTTGAAGAAAAATCCTTTCATTTATTCTTTAACGCAGCAGTTGTCAATCCTAGTCCTCGTACTCTACTGCTCTGCGCATTTTTTTTTTTTTTTGTTTAACGCCGATTTTGATAACCAGCGCATAAGAAAAGAGCTCCAAGAAAGAGCTGTGATGAGATTGACATGTTCCCTACGTGGTGTTCACTGCTCCAAGTACAGCACATGAGAAATCGTCTGAATTTAGTTTACTCCGTTGAAAAAAAAAAGAAAGATTTGTGCTACACTGTTTGCAAAATTTCACATATCACAGTAGTATGAAGGGCTATTTAACTGTAATCATCTAATTAGCATATACAGTTGAAGTCAAAATGATTATCCCTCCTGTCCTCCTTTCTTTTTATTATTATTTCTGAAATAAAGTTCAACAGAGCAAGGAAATTTTCACAGTATGTCTGATAATATTTTTTCTTCTGGAGAAAGTCTTAATTGTTTTATTTTGGCTAGAATAAAAGCAGTTTAAAATTTTTTAAACACCAATTTAAGGTCAATATTATTAGCCCCTTTTAAGCAATATATAAAGTTTTTATAGTCTACAGAACAAACCATCGTTATGCAGTGACAATACAATTACCCTAACTTGCCTAATTAACCTAGTTAAGCTTTTAAATATCACTTTAAGCTGAATACTAGTGTCTTGAACAATATCTAGTCAAATATGTGCTGTCATCATGGCAAAGATAAAAGAAATCAGTTATTAGAAATGAGTTATTAAAATTATTATGAGTAGAAATGTGTTGAGAAAATCATATTTTCGTTAGACAAATTGGGGAAAAATTATACAGTAGGGGCTAATAATTCTGATTTCAACTGTAAGTCATGTTTTGTGCACATCACCCTTTGAATTGAACTTCGCAGGGCACTTATGGGCAAATGAGACAAACCTCTAACCGTACGCTCACACGGAAAGCGGCGAGAGCGTCAAAGTAGCCGGAAGTCATTCATTTTCAATGAGAGCCGGCGGCGAGGAGCAGCGTGGCGCGTCTTCGCCAGCGTGAGCGTCGAGGAGAGTTTGAATGAAGTCAACTTTATGGTAATGAGCTATGACGCGGTTCGGCGGCAACCAATCAGAATGAAGATGTCCATCGCTTGATAGCAGTTCAGAGATTACAGACTTGTGAACTTTGGTTCAGACCACAGTTGTTCCCAAGGGTTTGATTATTGTCGTCGCCGGATTTCCAATTATTTACAATTTTTTCCTGCAGGAACATACATTAAATAAGTTACTGGCGAGTTACTGATGTTCATTAATGTTATATAATTATCTTAAAAAAGCGGGAATCTCACGCGATGTGACAGTACAAAACAGTACTGCTGCTTCAGGATATTTCAGACACATGGACACATATTGGATAAATAGAGCAAAGCCACACCACACGCAGCTTGATCTTCCATTGTGGTATGAATTTGATAAGAAGTGCGCAACATTTTCACGCTAGAAACATGTTTTATGCAGGAATGTAACTGATATGCTGCAACGGCTCCTTTAAATATGAGATCAATGTAGTGAGTTTTGACGCTCTCGCCGCAGGAGCTGAAGGCAGAGAGTGTTGTCGCCAGGGCTCTCACCGCTTTCGGTGTGAACGTACGGTAAGAGAACAAACCAGTGAGTGAAACACAAAATATGCATAGCAGGGGACCACAAGGACCAGGATTGAGCAGCGCTGCTTTATATTGTTCCAGACCAGTACGACTTTTTTATTCTGTGAAACACACAAGGCAAAGAGTCTCTTTGCTAATATTAGTCAGAAATCTGAATTTTCTTCTCAAATTAAATTAGCATTGAGGCCCATTTCCTCCTCAGGATAGCATCTTTAAAAAAAAAAAAGTATTAATGAATTTTAAAAAAAGGCCGCACGGTGGCTCAGTGGTTAGCCATACCTGCCAACACTCATGTTTTTCCCGGGAGTCTCCCTTATTTCAGACCCATTACCCGTATTGTTCTGTCTCCCGGAAAACTCCCGGAATTCTGCGCACCAAACTCAACGCGAAACCATCTCCATACCTGCTCCCCACTCTTCAGTTTACGCTCACCTCCAAACTCCCCCACCCCCTGGTCTCCTGGATATTATGAACCAAATGTTGGCAGGGATGTGTTGTCACATTACAGCAAGAAGCTCACTAGTTCGAGTCCCGGCTGGGCCAGTTGGCATCTCTCTGTGGAGTTTGCATGTTCTCCCCGTGTTGGTGTGGGTTTCCTCCGGGTGCTCCTGTTTTCTCCACAGTCCAAAGACATGCGCTATAGGGGAATTGAATAAACTAAATTGTCCGTCGTGTATGAGTGTGTGTGAATGTGAGTGTGTATGGGTGTTTCTCAGTACTGAGTCGCTGCATAAAACATATGCTGGAATAGTTGGTGGTTCATTCAACTGTGGTGACCTCTGAAATAGAACCGAAGGGAAGTGAATGAACTAATGCAGTGTTTCTCAACCATGTTCCTGGAGAACCACCAGCACTCCATGTTTTGGATGTCTCCTTTGTCTGTCACACTCATTACAGGTCTTTCAGTGTCTTCTAATGAGCTGATGATCTGAATCAGGTGTGTTTGGTTAAGGAGACATGGAAAATGTGCAGAGCCGGTGGTTCTCCTGGAACATGGTTGAGAAACACTGAACTAATGGACCATTGTTTTGAAGTACTGATTTTCCTTTATGATTAAACAAAATCTTTAACATTTTAAATGAGTGGCACATGTTAAGGAAACAAAAGTTGATTATGAGACGGTAAATGCGTGTTGATTTGCATCATAAATGTTTACGCCAATGCATACAACAACAACAACAAAAGCTGTAAGTGAACCATGTACTGTGAATAACTCTCATGAATCATCCAACAAAACAGAGGGAACAAATCTCGTCTGTGTGTCTGATCCGTCGCTCTTTTTCAGTGTTGTATTTTTTTTTTTGTTTAGTTTTTTACATTTGTGTGCTGTTACTAACATCTGGTGTAGAAGACCATACAATTATAAAAACTCATTTTTGCAACACCAAGTCAGTTACACTGCACCAAAAAGCTTCTTGTTTCAAGTCCACTTATCTAAAAATTCTTAAATCAAGAAGCATTTTCTAGACTAGCAAAAACATTGGTCTCATTCACTAACCATGCGTAGGCACAAATGTATGCGTACGGACATTTTCACAAACAAATCATACTAAATTTCATACTAAAATGTATGAAAAAACAAGCGATACCACACATATGCAACAATCTTGCACCCCTGGGGCCTTATAGACATGTTTAAAGAACCCTACATTCAAACTACAATTTGGAGGCATCTGTGAGTGTGTCTTTAGAGAGCGGACTAATGTGTTCTCTGAGAGTGATGAATGAATGTTCAGGCCCCGATCACACCTAATGCGTTCTTTTGCGGCGAGAGGCGCCTTTTAAAACTGTTTTCTATTGGCATCTAGTGTTTTCTGCGTTGTGTTTATGTGCCCGATACTTGTACTCGCTTTTTGACAGAATGCTCTGTGCGCATGCAGCTGAAAAAAACTCAACTCTGCCCAGAAAAGGCACCTCAGGAATATTATTTTTTTTTTAGACAAGAGGTGTCTTTTTAAACTTCTTTTCTATTGGCAATAATGGTTTCAACACAGGCTCATTGTAAAAACAAAGCCCTGCATAAGTTTCTGAAAAGAACGAATTATGTAGCAAGAACTACGCATGGCTGCATTTAGTCTTTTTAAAGAAACATAAAATCCCATAAAATAACAAAAGTTAAATTACAAAACTTTACCAGAAATTTACATTTAAGTAAATTTCTGTAATTTAACGGTCGTTATTTTGCAGAAAATTTCTGTAATTTAATGGCTGTTATTTTACAGTAAATTCCTGTAATTTAACGGTCGTTATTTTGCAGAAAATTTCTGTTATTTAATGGCTGTTATTTTACAGTAAATTCCTGTAATTTAACAGTTGTTATTTTACAGTAAATTCCTGTAATTTAACAGTTGTTATTTTACAGTAAATTCCTGTAATTTAACAGTTGTTATTTTACAGTAAATTCCTGTAATTTAACGGTCATTATTTTACAGTAAATTTCTGTAATTTAACAGTCGTTATTTTACAGTAAATTCCTGTAATTTAACAGTCGTTATTTTACAGTAAATTCCTGTAATTTAACAGTCGTTATTTTACAGTAAATTTCTGTAATTTAACGGTCGTTATTTTACAGTAAATTCCTGTAATTTAATGCCCATTATTTTACAGTAAATTCCTGTAATTTAACGGTCATTATTTTACAGAAATTTTGTGTAATTTAATGGCTGTTATTTTACAGTAAATTCCTGTAATTTAACAGTCGTTATTTTACAGTAAATTACTGTAATTTAACGGTCATTATTTTACAGTAAATTTCTGTAATTTAATGGCTGTCATTTTACAGTAAATTCCTGTAATTTAACAGTCGTTATTTTACAGTAAATTCCTGTAATTTAACAGTCGTTATTTTACAGTAAGTTTCTGTAATTTAATGGTCGTTATTTTTCAGTAAGTTTCTTTTATTTAACCGTCAATTTTTTTACAGTAAATTCCTGTAATTTAACGGTCATTATTTTACAGAAATTTTGTGTAATTTAATGGCTGTTATTTTACAGTACATTTCTGTAATTTAACAGTTGTTATTTTTCAGTAAGTGTCTTTTATTTAATCGCCATTTTTTACAGTAAATTCCTGTAATTTAACGGTCATTATTTTACAGTAAATTTCTGTAATTTAATGGCTGTTATTTTACAGTACATTTCTGTAATTTAACAGTTGTTATTTTACAGTAAATTTCTTTTATTTAATGGTTGTTATTATGCAGTAAATTTCTGTAATATAATGGTCGTTATTTTACAGTAAATTTCTGTAATTTAACGTTCGTTATTTTACAGTAAATTTATGTAATTTAACGGTCGTTATTTTACAGTAAGTTTCTTTTATTTAATGGTTGTTTTTTTCAGTAAGTTTCTGTTATTTAATGGCTGTTGTTTTACAGTAAATTTCTGTAATTTAATGTCCGTTATTTTATAGTAAATTTTTTCAAATGTTCGTATAAATATGAAAACCTACGCAATTATTAGTGAATGAGACTCACTGTCTTGTTTTTAGAAATAATTGTGTTTTTCTTTAAACAAGCAAAATAATCTGCCAACAGGGATAAGCAAAATATCAGTTTTACTATAAGATGATTTTTGCTTACCCTGTTGGGAGATTATTTTGCTTGTTTTAAAGATAAACTCACTTAAATTTGCCTCATTATTTCTGAAAACGAAAGTTGCTGTTCCTCATCTGTGTGAAACGCCTCACACTTCGCTCTGTTATCTTCATTTTCCACGTCTCTTTATGCTCCTCGATTTACATCAGTTTCCCAGTGCCTCACTACGGCAAGCTCCTGTATTTCTGCTGTAGTGCAAATAAGCTTAGAATTTACGGAAGACTTTGTTTTTCTTGGCAAAAATGTATCTGCTGTTGCTTTGCAATCTTATTTTTGTAAATAAACACGGGTGATTTTGCTTCATGCTGCGCAGTTGAATCTTTATTGGCAAAAAAACAAGAATGTGTGTACAGAAATCTGCCGTCAGTAAATGATGTAGTCGTCAGTGGTCTTCGGTTTTAAAGGGCGAGTCGGTTGAAGACCCTTTACTTGCTCTAAACTCCTCAGGTTTAATCATCACACTGAGGAGCTTAGACCAAGTCAAGGGACCCAAACTATTCATATTTCTGGGTCACATTTTGCACCAAAATAACTTTTTTGTATATACTGTTTACATTTAAATAAACATATTAAAAAGAAAGTATTTATTTCCCCAATAAAAAAATAACTTAATTGTTAAAGACATGGAAACTATTGCAAATTGATGGTTAGCAATAATATATATATATATATATATATATATATATATATATATATATATATATATATATATATATATATATATATATATATATATATACTGTTTACATTTTGTATATACTGTTTACATTTAAATAAACATATTAAAAAGAAAGTATTTATTTCCCCAATAAAAAAATAACTTAATTGTTAAAGACATGGAAACTATTGCAAATTGATGGTTAGCAATAATATATATATATATATATATATATATATATATATATATATATATATATATATATATATATATATATATATATATATATGTATATATATATATATATATATATATATATATATATATATATATATATATATATATATATATATATATATATATATATAATTATATAATTATTTAAAAATCCATCAAAAAATTGACAGTGAAGTAATATAATGTACACACGAATAGATTTTTTTTTTCATTTTATTTTATTATACACTCTAAAAATGTCAGGTTATTTGACCCAATTCACGGTGTAATAGGGACAAACCTAGCAACTTTTAAAAAAATTATTATTATTTAATAAATAGGACCAAATTTAACTCAATGTTTGGTTTAGTATATATTTTACCCAATTTGGGTTTAAATAAGCCTGCATTCCATATTTATTTTATTTTACACTAAAAAAATGCCAGCTCATTTTAACTCAATTCTGGGTGTAATATGAGCTAACCTAACTTATGTGTTAATGTTTAAAATTAAATTAATATGATCAAACTTAACTTACGTTTAAATAACCCAGCATTTAATATTTTTGTATTTTATTTTACTTTCAAAATGCTGGGTTATTTCAACCTAATAGTGTAATAGGGACTAACCCAACGGTTGGGTAAATTTTTTAAAAATTAAATAAGACCAAATTTACCCCAATGTTTGGTTTAGTCCATGTTTTGTCCAGTTTAAGTTAAATAACCCAGCAATTTTTTATTTTATTTTATTTTGAGTGTATTTATTTTTATTTTGAGTGTAATGTGGACTAATCCAACTGCAGGGTTAATTTTTTGGGTTAAATTAGATCTTTTTAATTTGATTTAATGTTTGGCTCAGTTCATATTTTATCTTATTCAGGATTAAATAATCAATTGATTTATTTCATTTTGTTTTACTTTGCACTCTAAAAATGCTGGGTTACTTCAACCTAATTGTGGGTGTAATAGAGACTAACTCAACGGTTGGGTAAATTTTTTTGTATTAAATGAACAGGACTAAATTTAACCCAATGTTTGGTTTACTACATATTTTACTTAATTTGGGTTTAAATAACTCAGCAATTTTAATTTATTTCATTTTCTTTTATTTTTCACTCTAAAATCTGCTGGGTTATTGCAGTCCATTTCTGGGATTGTAATAATGACTAACCCCACTGCTGGGTTATAATTATAATTTTTTTACTTAAACGAATATTACCAAATTTAACACAAATGTTTTGTTTAGTTCATATTTAAATAAGCCATTCTTTTATTTTATTTTATTTCTTTTTTTTTATTATTATTATTTATTTATTTTACGCTAAGAAATGCCAGGGTATTTCACCCCAACCCTGGGTGCAATAGGACTAACTCAACTACTGGGCTATAACTATATATTTTTTAATTGAACCAATAGGACCAAATTCAACCCAATGTTTGGTTTAGTTTATATTTAAATAACCCTTAATTTTATTTCATTTTTATTATTATTATTATTATTTATTTTTATTTTACGCTATAGAAATGCCAGATTATATCACCCCAATTCTGGGTGTAATAGGGACTAACTCAACTGCTGGGTTATTGTTTTATATTAAATTATTTAATTTACTTTTTTATTTTATTTTTTGCTCTATGCAAATGATCTCACAACCATCTCAAAGTCTGCATTTCCCTAAAGTAAAGGTTAAAATATCGTAGATTTGAAAGTAATAAAATATATATATATAATTGGAATGATATAGATGATTTATCTGCCTGTCTTTGTGTTTTAACAAACTGCATCAATGACTTGATCATGAAAGGAGATTTATTAAAAATGTCTTGTTTTCTCTTCCTTTTTTTTTTTTTTTGCATTTCTGATTTGTGTCGAGAAAATCACTGCCTTTAAAATGCTCTGCTAATGAACATTGTACTGAAAAATATTCAGTTTTCAATGTTTTACAGAAGAAAGTTAAAAAAACATACTTTTTTTGGACATTTTACACATAAGAGCTAAAAAAATTAATCAAATTCAAGAGTATGCAGATTTGTAAAACCATCTTCTTTACCAGATTTCATAAATCTCACCCACACATTACAGGAAAGGTCATTTACTGCCAGCCCATTGCGAAAGATCCTTACATTTCTTAAAAAGATTGATGGTTTAATGAGCATCAGCAAACGCAAGTCATACCTGTGGGTGTTTTCCAGCGCTGTGTTATCTGAGTGTCATCCGCAGACAGCTGTGTGTTTAAACCCGACTCAAAGAGGAACTAGACACACAGCGTTTGCAGGTCACTTCCCGCTTTTGGCCTCAGGAAACAATACACCGTGTATCTACTGTTGGCCTGAAAGGGGAAATACTCACCGTTTGTGTGTATTAAGGGTCAACTGTGTGTGTATTTAGTGCAAAGATGGTTTGGGAAACGTTGATACAGAGACCTGCATGACTTGCTTTTCTTCACTAAAATGTAAAGAGATGTAGATAGTAAAATTAAAATAAATGATTTGGGCTTTAAAGATACAAAACAAGCACCTTAACTTTAGTTCTTATCACATACACGTTAGATTACTTTGTCTTTTGTGATGTGTGTATGGTTATACAGTCAAAAAAATGACTTTTGGCTTTGCTGCTTTTAAATTTACGTATTGAAGATGAGTTGAAACAATTTTTATGTTTTTTTTCAGAGGAACAACTTAATTTTTTATGGTCTATCCACTTAAATTTGTAAAAGAGAATATATTTTATACACTTTTAGAATGGAGTTAAGCGAGTCAAGCCGCACCTGGGGCCTCATGTATCAACACTGCGTACGCACAAAAACTTTGCGTACGCCAGGTTTCACGCTCAGAATCGCTCATGTTTGGATTTACTAACGATGAACTGAACGTGGGAATGTGCGCAGCTTTACGCCAGCTTTATTTTTTTGTGCGTGTCTGTTTTATTTCCATTGGCGACTCCTAGAGGCAGTTGTGTTAAATTGCACACTACAAAGTGTCTTTGAGCCGTGTAATGGCAGCTGTATGAGACGGGTTCATCTAGCAGGTATATAAGATTTCCATACCATACAGTTGACCAGCTAAACATTAAAGCACAATTTGCAGCGGTTGCCTGTTTTCCCAATGTAATCTGAGCGATCTACCGCACGCACATTGCTATAAAGACACTATCTGAAGATGAATTTGCATGCGTGATTCAGAAACATTTCCATTCAATAAATGTGCAAATAAAATATGATACACAGACTTATTAATGATTCCTACTTGTCTTTCTTGTGATAAATAGTAGGCAAAATCTGATATGTAGCGGGGAAAAAAAGAAGAAAGAATTCATAGGACACTGGATTCGAACCGAGTTCATGCTTGAACGTGTCAAAACATGATGACATGCGTTTTACGAGCTGCGCCACTGAGACTGATAAGGATGCTGCAACATTTTACACCTATAAATCACACTATTTCTTTTTTAATTCACTCAGTGCGATGTTCAGACTTAACTGTGTTGACCGCATCAGCTAAACTCTCCCACTCTATTTTTTTATTTTGTTGTTAATTCCGGAGGACAAACATGCAAATAACACCGCTTTTCTCCGGTCTACCTCCGAAAGCAGCACCTCCAATTCACATTCTGTTCAAAGTTTCTCTTCTTGCTTGCTTTTGCCATTGCTTTTTCGTTGGGTTTTGCCAAAGTAGAGTCATTAGCATATTCATACGGGGGAGGAGGCAGGGAGGGGTTTTGTGCTCGTGCATGTTGCGCTCAGTTTCACGTTCATTCGGATGTACAAAAGAATATGCGTGAGATTCGGCGTACGCAGTGTTTCATACATCTGAATTTTTTTCTGCGTTTCTGCGTCTGAGTTAAATGAGCCCAGTTAGAAGTCTGTGTGACAGTCTGAGTTATGAGGTCACAAATTTGGTCCAATGTTAAGTTAATGGGATTTTTCGGACGGTCCCGGGACATTTTTCGGAAAACCGAAAGTCGGATCAGTCGGAAAAGATAAAGCAACCCGAGTCAGACCAGTGTGGAGGTCTGGTGTGAGTTTGGTGGTCATAGCTCGAAAGCTCTAGGAGGAGATGCATTTTGTTTTTTAGTCTCATAAGAAAAATAGGATAACAGTAGTCTGGCTTGCTACACAAGCCAGCCTAAAAATAGGATAACAGTAGTCTGGCTTGCTACACAAGCCAGCCTAATGATGGGCTAAAAATCTGCGGAAATATGCGGAAAATCTGTGGAATTCTGCGCGTGCAGATTTCGGGTGGGCCTAGCCATGCCCAATACCTCAGACAGACATCATCTGAGAATTTAACTGAAAACAAACAATACGTGCATTATCAGATTTCTGTTAAAGATTAGAAGGGCTAACTTTTTTTTCTTAATGACATGAACTGATGAATTACCACAAAACTGTCAACTAACAAATTCAGTATGGTTAGTTTCGACTTCAATTGTACACTAAAAAAACTTAATTTTTTAAGCTGAATCAAATTCCCCTTATGAGTCCATTGAACTTGACCGAGCAGCTTGCGTAACTTAGAAAATTAAGTTAGAACATTATTACCTCAGTTTAATAAGCTACAATGACCTAAAACATACGCTGTCAGGACTAACTGATCATATAATGTTTTACAGTGTACTTTAAAGGTACAAAAGTGTATCTTTTGAAAAGCTACCGTCCCAGTGACGGCTTTAGTTCTTTTATTTCTTAGTGTGTAACAGAGATGGATGATCCACCCTCAAATATCTAGTTCCCCACTGAGTAGTACAATATGGTACTGTACATTGTGGTTTGGGTCAACCTGATCAGTGTTTTCAATGCCAAAAGTTTCCTTTTCTTGGCAGATTTGCTGGAAAATTGTGACCGATGTCATTGTCTACTCGCAGAAGAAAACTGTATGATCTGTTCGCATATCATGGTGTTTTGAGTGCTCAAGCTCATTGTTTCAAATGTAGATATGCAGCAAGTGTGCACAAAAAGAGAGGAAGCTTCTGTTGAGCTCTGACCATGGTTCATTGCTGCACATCCTCATCGTTATTAGGCTGCTTATTTAAATAATGGTGCTTCCTGTGTTCTCAGTGCCCTTGTTGCAAGTGCAAGTAATGATTCCCTGTAAACTGGAATTTCACATGAAACGTTTCACGCCATTTCCATCCACTGGAAAAAAAAAATAACTTCCAAAAAAATCACTTTCTGATAAGTGAGGTTTATTTATAAATGAATTTCGAGAGGATCACATGCTTATGATTGATCACAGCTGGTCCTGCATCAGCTCACGATTGATTCTCCAATCAGATGATTCCTAACTCACTATAAATAACCAGAGTTTTCTTATCTCAATATCTTTGCCTTGAAGAATCACCCCACCACCTACCCACCCCTACTCCCTCTCCTTTCTAGACAGGTGACACGGTGGCCTAGTAATTAGCCCTGTTGCCTCACAGCAAGAATGTCTCTGGTTAAAGTCCCTTCTAAACCAGATTATGTTTCTATGTGGAGTTTGCTCATTCTCATCGCGCTCACGTGGGTTTTCTCTGGGTTCTCCAAGGGATTTGAAAACACCAAATTGATACCATAGCCAAGATCTTAGCGAGTACACCTCTCCTCAGCCATCCTATATCGGTCATTTGCTACAAATAGGCCTGGGGCAATTAATCTAGATCTACCTGAGCTCAAACTCCCCTCTCACCCTGCAAACGGGAGGGAGCCCAGGGCTCGAGGATTTCATATGCTCAGGGCTCTCTCCCAGCACAGCATGCCAAACAAGCTTTATTGTCAATCCTCAGCCAAGTGTGAACTCTTGAAACTGGTGGTAAATACAGTAAAGCAAAAGTTTTAGGCAGGTGTGAAAAATTATGTAAATAAAGAACGCTTACTAAAGTGAACGTGTTGAACATGTATTTTCATAAATGAACAAAATTAAATGGATAAACAAAAGCGAAATCTAAATCAAATCAATATTTGGTGTGACCTTTCTTCTAGGTACACAGTTTTTGAAGGAACTCGACTGGTTGGCTAATCAGACATCTTAGAGAACTAACCACAGACCTTCTGCAGATAGGCTTTCTCACATCCTTCTGTCTCCTCTTGTAATCCCAGACACACTCGATAAGGTTGAGATCAGGGTTCTGTGTGGGCTGTGCCATCACTTCCAGTACTACTTCTTCTTTTCACAAGGTGAACTTTATTTTTAAACTAATTTCGAGAGGATCACGTGCCTATGATTGACCACAGCTGGTCCTGCATTTTCCAATTTATGATTCACCAGTCAGTCGATTCCTAAGCTTTCATAAATAACCTAAGTTCAATACCACAGCCATCTTCGCTTTGAAGAATCCCCCCTTCCACCCCTGCTCCTCCTCCTTTCCTAGATGGGTGGCACGGCAGCCCAGTGGTTAGCACTGTTGTCTCACAGCAAGAACGTCACTGGTTCTAGTCCTCCTTCGGTTTCCTACCACCATCCAAAAACATGAAACTTAAGTTAATTGACTAATCCAGGGTTTTTCAAAGTCTAAGACAGTGGGCCTCTCTTTTGACAAAACTTATCCATTGGCGCCCACCTCCTCCCAAACACGTTTAAATATAATAAAAAATACATATAATAATTAAACTTAATAATTATATTTTTATTATATAATATTTTTTTCCCCGCGCCTCCCCTGACATGCTCTGGCGCCCCCCAGGGGAGGCCCGCCTCACACTTTGAAAACCCCTGGACTAATCTAAATCGGCACCATAGACGTGCTAGTAAGTAGTTATCTCTCCATACCAATCCCTGATGGTTCATTAGTTACTACAGCGGGGGAGTTTCGAGATCGATCTTATGAGCTCAGGGCTCTCTTACAGAACCGCATGCCAAACAAGCTTTATAATCAATCAGTAGCTAAGTGTGAACTCTTGAAAGATTTTTTTAATGACTTTGACTGTATGTTTGGGGTCATTGTTTTGCAGCAGAATAAACTTGAGGTCAATTAGATAGCTGAAAACTGAATAGCGTATTACAATAAATTAAAGTAAGACAAAATGAAAAGTTGTTATGACTTTTTGTCATAAAATATTTTTGGTGTAGACTTGAATGTAGACTTCAAAATACTTGGAAAAAAATTATTAAAGTTGCCTTAAGACAAGAATATGGATGCATTTTGGTTTTAGAACAATTTTAATGAATGATTTCGATCCACTTCAGTTCATAGCATATGTATTTAATGTCCTGTATTCAAGCATTAGGCATCAGAAATGACTGTTATCTCTGTGGAGCTGCGGATTCAAAGTGTATAAAACATTTCCACTCAATAGATCATTAACTGAGGGTTTTAGGAACTGTTTGACATCCTGTTGGCTACATGAGACAATAGGCTTTTGTTCTGCAAACACATATTTCCTCTTCACTCTTGACTATATTCAATGCATATTATTGAAGTGAGGAAGTCCAGGTCAGTTGTTGCACCACAAGATGGCAATATTTGACACTTTTTTTACTGTGTTGCATGTGTAGCAACTGATGTTGTGAAGCATTTATGGTCACTTTCTTGAATAAGGACTGAATTTAATTATCTTTGCCTATATATGGGTAATAATTCTTTAACTATGGGCATTTTTATGTTGTTTGATCATATATATATATATATATATATATATATATATATATATATATATATATATATATATATATATATATATATGATTTTATTCAAATTTCTTTTCCTTTGTCAAACTAATAATAAAACTTACTTTTTAAAAAATATACTAGCTTTCTATTATGTATTTTTCATATTATTCAACCTCCTTTTAGGTGTGAAAATCACTGTTTTGACCTTGTTGCACACCCAGAGTTTTAAACTTCAACAATGAAAATTACATTTTAAGATATTATTTATCTGGTATCTATTAATGTATCAAGCCGAAATAAAAGAAATATTTTTATTAAGCCGAAATAAAACAAATACGACTTTCTCCAGAAGAAAAAAAAAATCATAGGAAATACTGTGAAAATGTCCTTGCTCTATTAAACATCATTTGGGAAATGTTTAAAAAAAGAAGTATATATATATATATATATATATATATATATATATATATATATATATATATATATATATATATATATATATGCGTATGTATGTATGTATATGTGTGTGTGTGTGTGTGTGTGTGTGTGTGTGTGTGTGTGTGTGTGTGTGTATGTATGTATGTATGTATGTATGTATGTATGTATGTATGTATATATATATATATATATATATATATATATATATATATATATATATATATATATATATATATATATATACATACACATATATATACACACACACACACACACACATATATACATATATATATATATATATATATATATATATATATATATATATATATATATATATATATATTTTTTTTTTTTTTTTTTTTTTCATATGTTGCATCAAAAAATGTCAATTAAAATATACAAAACAAAATCTCTTAACATATTTTCTGGCACAAAATGTTTATTTTTACAAGTTGTGTTGACCAAAAGTACAAAAAAAAAATCATTTTGCAAAAGTCATTATTATTATTATCATAATTTTCAATTTTCCATATCTGTAATGCTTGTATTTTGGCATTTTTTTACAGTCCACTTATAATGCAACATGGAAGTCATTTTTTTCTTTATTGGCATTGATTGTTTTGAAATTCAAATGGCTCTAACATGCCTGTGTTTTAATTTCTGTAATAAATATGGCTGTCAAGCCAGGATCTTGATGGTTTATTGTGGGCATATTGTTTACATGAAGAAATCTGTGTTACAAGTTAAACAAAAATTCTAATGATGAATTATATTTTGAATTTAAACAGTATTTGTCTTGCGTTTACATTAATTTTACACTCGAATAGCCAAAATTACAAGTTTCAGTCTTTTAAACGCGATTAATTTTTTTAGAAGTGCGATTAATTAGTTAATTTTTTTTTATCAATTGACAGCACTAATATATATATATATACTATACACACACACACACACACACACACACACACACACACAAGAAAATGAATGATTATACACACACACACACACACATCAATCTGTTCTATTTTGCTGTATGATGATTAAACTCAAGTTAACATTAAACACTTGCATTTAAAATGTTTTCTATTCATAGAAAGATCTATATTTATGAGTATTCTCTGTGCTTTCACAAATTTTAAATTCATTAAACATAATTGCTTATAAAACATATATAATGTTATATATATATATGTTATTTTTATAAACATAAAAGCATTTAATGCACCACAACGACACACTATTAATGTATTATTAAATATTTTATTTATTTAATATGTTGCGTCAAAAAATGAAAATAACAAAAAATGTCAATTAAAACATACAAAAAAATTCTCAACATATTTGCTGGCACAAAATGTTTATTTTTACAAGTTGTGTTGACCAAAAGTACAAAAAAAATAAAACAAAAAAAAAAAATCATTTAGCAAAAGTCGTTTTGCTTAATAATAAAAAATTAAACATATTTTACAAGTTGCATCAAAGTAAAAATACAAAAAAAGCAATTTTGCAAAACAAAGAAAGAAATCAGTGCATCAGATGAGTTTCCGACAGATGAGTAAAAGTGCAAGTGCACACATTTCAACAGTATGCAACTGAACAATTGACACGGTGACCTTAATACTTGCAACAATTAGTAAACCAACGAATGTCACATACAGCATCATTTTGAATTATGTTAACAAAACTGCAATCCCATTAAAAATATCATGATCTAGTAGTAGCGTTATCTCTTTACACAAATCACACAAGACTGATCATCTTCAGGATCAAAATACCTCCATTAAAACATTCAACAGTTTACATTTTTATTTTGTTCATTTCCCCTTCATCAATTGTCCTTCATGCTTGCTTTCACTATGTAACAAAAGCATCTTTACGTCCCTTCAAGGATCTTTTGCAGAGAGTGGAATCTCAACCTTGTAGTCTTATTTCCCTCTTCTTTCCCTTCTTCCTCTTCTTTTTAGTGCTGGTTGTAGAGCAGAATTATGGGAAGTGTCTCTATATGTGCCTTCAAGGATCCGTCCACATCAGCGCTCTTGCACTGCATTGAGCAGAAACTCAACCATCTAGTCTTTTTCTTTATGAGACGGAGCAGCTGTTAGTTTTGTTCATGGGTGGCCGTAGACTCAAGTCTTTAGGAAAGGTTTCTCTGCGCCGCCGTAACGCTGGGCTCAATCGACTGGGGAGATTCGCCTGCTGGAGAAGCTCCTTGAACACCTCCATCACGTTCTCGTTTTCTTTAGCCGAAGCCTCCATGAAACAATTGTTCCAGTCCATCTCCACCTTCGCCAGAACATCGTCCGCAGACACCCGGCGCTCGATCAGCCGATCTTTCTTATTGCCTACAACTACGATTGGCGTGAACTTGTCCTCCTTGACCTCCAGGATTTCCTCGCGGAGCCTGTTCACCACTTCTAGAGATTCAGGATCATCTACGGAGTAGACCAAAGCGAAAGCGTCTCCGTTTTGGATGGAAAGCTTCCTCATTGCTGGGAACGAGTAGCTCCCGCTGGTGTCCATGATGTTGATGGTCACTTTGACTCCAGCTACTTCATATTCTTTGCTGTGGAGCTCCTCAACGGTGCGCCGGTGCTTGGGCTCGAAGCTGTCTTGAAGAAAGCGCTTTATCAATGCGGTTTTACCCACACCTGCAGCTCCCATGAACACCAGACGCACCTCGGTCTTCTCCTTGACTTCCAGAGACATGGTTCCTTGACGTTCTGCCTCTGTGTGCTGTGCTGGAGCTCAGGATCGGAGCGTGTGAAATGTTCAATGGTGAGCTGCTGGGTTTGTGTGCTCTATTTATAGAGGTTGTGAATCAAAGCCTCTTCAGAGCTCAGCCAATTGTTGAGCTGGTGCATCTCCTGCTGCTGGCCAATCACGCGGCGGTATGCAGATGAGATGGAGGCTGAAGGAGAGAGACTGATGTGCAGGAGAGCTGTCTGATGTGTTTTTGAGCCGCGGGTGCGTTTGGATGTCAAATGAAATATAAGATGTGAATTCAGGCTCCCGGCGTAATAATTTCACACTTTTTTTTTTCCTTTCTCAGGTTACGTGCAAATCTTCCGGCGGTTCATCCTGTTGTGGAGACCCCTGATAAATCAGAGGCTAAGCTGAAGGAGAATGAAAGAATGAATGCAAATCTTCCATCATGGTTCAAAATAAAGATATAAATGTTCCAAGTGGGGACTTGAATAAAGCAGCACAGTAGAAAAATGTTCCTCAAAGAATCGCTCAGATCATGTTTGTTAAACAAAGAATCTTTATTGAATGAGCATTTGGATAATCGGAGGAATACACTATAACAGGATGACAAGCAGCAAAAATGCTCGATCATTTATTTTCAGGAGTTCACACTGAGCTAATGATTGATTATAAAGCGTGTTTGGCATGCTGTCCCGGAAGAGAACCCTGAGCTTATGAGATCCTCGAGCCAGGGGCTCCCTCCTGTTAACAAGGTGGGAGGAGAGTTTGAGCTCAGGTAGATCTCGACCATAGATATATACATTAGATGTCGCCTGGCCTATTGTTGTCTATTGGACGGAATGCGTCAATAGCGCCGCCATCTTGGTACAGGGTAGCGCTCCTTTGAAATGAATGCGGGACCAAGGTACAGTGGAGGACTGTGGCCATCCAAAGCCAGAGATATACACATATACACATATATCTATGATCGGGAGTTTTCCTGGATGTAAGTATGTAATTTTTTTTTTCTTATTATGAAAATTATAATTTTACATCACTTTTCTACATTGATGGATCAGTGACTGCACGGGCATTCCTGACAAAAAGCTTGTGTTTGTGTGTACAGAAATGTACTATCCACCCTCCCTGTTAAATTTGATCTAATCCGTGTCCTGAAACACAGCTCCTCTCCTGCTTTCACTTCTCATACTGACGGAGGGAGCGATTCGTTTGTGAATGAATCCCTGTTAAGAACGACTCCTTCACTAGCCGACAATATAGTTTCTGGCAGCGCAGCATCTCGTTGTCATATTTCTTTTGCATTGTTTACTGATTTTAAACAACAAAACTAGCATAAGCCGAGTGTTTAGTGTGAGTTGGAGCTGCTTTGCCTTATAGTGAATGCAGTAAGTGACTGTATTATCATCAATAACGTTACCTGATTAGCACAAAGGTTCAGAACATACAAAAACAGAAAAAAAAACTTAATATTACCTGTGAAATGATCTGCCTTTGTTTTCTTTGTTTGCTCGTTACTACACCCAGACAGCGCTAAAGTCCAGCATCTTCACGTAATAACACTGTGTTGACTAGTGCGGTTGAATGACATTTATCCTGGGAGCACTGTACCAATGTGGCGGCGCTATTGACGCATGCTCAGGGTCCCTATGCGATATCTAGTGTGTATATCTATGGATCTCGACAAACTCCTCCAACTTATTTCTGGCTAATGACAGATAAAGCGATGGCTAAGGAGAGATGTACGCTTGCTAAGAGTAAGTAGTAAATAAGTAAAGTTTATTTATAAAACCCATTTACTTCAGTTTGGCGATGACCAAAGAGCTGAACAAAATCATAGCAAACACTCTAAAACAGTAAAAATAACAATAAAAGTACTAATAAGAATAAACGTATTACAGCAACAACCACAAAAAAAAAATAATAATAATAAATATAGTTGCAGACTTGACACATTAACATATCTGGCCCAGTTCAGGCCCAGTTATGGGTTATTAAATTGGCTAGGACTTGGCCCAGATTTGGTCCATGTTTGGCCTTTGTCTGGAAGTCAGACTTGGTCCAGTCATGTACCATAACTCACTGCGCCATGTGGGCCAAGCAACAGCTGGTTGTGTGGGCTAGTGATATTTTGCTATGTGGGATATGTTAGGTGATGTGGGACCATCTGTGATCAATCATAAGCACGGGATCCTCTCAAAATTAGCTTATAAAAAACGTCACAAACAATGCAAAAGAAGAAAAGAAAAAACAATTCGGCTATAAGTCCTCGTCAGAATACTGAGTCGTCCTCTCTCGATGTGTATATTCAGTCATTATTAGGTTTTCACAAGTCACAGATCTGCTTTTAGTCTCACATCTTAAGAATGAGGATGAAATATAGTTTGATCCTAGGATCCTTATATGAACTCTTAAACACTTTTTATTTCAGGTAATGGAAAGAGTCCATGGATGTTAAAGGTGTTTTGTGAAAAAATTGTTTCTATTAAATAATGTCTTGATTTGATACTTTGGGACATGGGTTACACTACAAGG